>NC_052310.1:83100023-83277523 GCF_016432855.1 Salvelinus namaycush
CAAGGTTCAGGAGAGGTCCTTTACACAGTGTCTAGTAGAGGTCTATGGCCAGGCTTTGCTGTGTATTCAAGTTTGAGTTTCATGTCGTGTTAGGTTACAGACTTCGATATGATTGAAAGTACAGTGCAGGTTCATAGTTAAAGGGGCAGTCTGCAGTAAAAAAACAAATTGGACACCCCGCCACTGATTTGGTATACGGCTGTGGTATGGGGCTGGAGAAATGTAACCACTCTCAAATTCCTATACAGAGCTATGGATGCAGGCACCATCCATGATATCAAAATGATAGTTTTGAAGCTATATTGTGTCTGTTCACAATTACATTGTTTACAAACAATGGCGTAAAAACTCATATTTTGGGTTCTGATGGGGTATGAAAGTTTAACCAAGCTCATGAAGATTTTATATTCATATTCTTCAAGAATCAATGGTGAAACAATATATCACTTTAAAAGTAAAAAATACAAGTATTTTGTGAGGCAGAAGTATCCAGTATTTAATATACATCTTTATCCATGCAGTCTTTGTGTCTATATTGACTGTGATAACACTTTCATTTTTCAGGCCAGTTTAAGATAGTACTTAAATTTGAACAAGTCATTTCTAAGTACTTGGTTAATACTGAGCTGTAAAATAAAGGGTTACCTAGCCTGCTGTATTCCTCTATGTCTCAGCCTCTTATCCTTAGGTTCCTTCTCACACATAGCATTCTTCTCTCCCCTACACAATGGGTTCTCTGACAGCTCAACTCAACTTGAGACAGTCTGAGGATGGAGTTGCGTGTAGCGTCAGCCGGAACTGGATGCCTTCATTCAGGGATGTTAATAGCTGTGTGAGAAGAGAGAGAGAGGACAGTGGTCAGAGCTCTCCTGTCACTCATAAAGCTCTGCCAGCCAGTTTGTTTACTCTCATTAATAGGACCACACATTAGTGTTTCCTGGGTCGAGTTCAGGAGCGAAATGTTTTGTTCTTATTGAACATAAATCAAATCAAATCAATTTATATAGCCCTTCTTACATCAGCTGATATCTCAAAGTGCTGTACAGAAACCCAGCCTAAAACCCCAAACAGCAAGCAATGCAGGTGTAGAAGCACGGTGGCTAGGAAAAACTCCCTAGAAAGGCCAAAACCTAGGAAGAAACCTAGAGAGGAACCAGGATATGATGGGTGGCCAGTCCTCTTCTGGCTGTGCCGGGTGGAGATTATAACAGAATATGACCAAGATGTTCAAATGTTCATAGATGACCAGCAGGGTCAAAAAAGAATAATCACAGTGGTTGTCGAGGGTGCAGCAAGTCAGCACCTCAGGAGTAAATGTCAGTTGGCTTTTCATAGCCGATCATTAAGAGTATCTCTACCGCTCCTGCAGTCTCTAGAGAGTTGAAAACAGCAGGTCTGGGACAGGTAGCACGTCCGGTGAACAGGTTAGGGTTCCATAGCCGCAGGCAGAACAGTTGAAACTGGAGCAGCAGCACGGCCAGGTGGACTGGGGACAGCAAGGAGTCATCATGCCAGGTAGTCCTGAGGCATGGTCCTAGGGCTCAGGTCCTCCGAGAGAGAGAAAGAAAGAGAGAATTAGAGAGAGCATACTTAAATTCACACAGGACACCGGATAAGACAGGAGAAGTACTCCAGATATAACAAACTGATCCAAGCCCCCTGACACATAAACTACTGCAGCATAAATACTGGAGGCTCAGACAGGAGGGGTCAGGAGACACTATGGCCCCATCCGATGATACCCCCGGACAGGGCCAAACAGGAAGGATATAACCCCACCCACTTTGCCAAAGCACAGCCCCCACACCACTAGAGGGATATCTTCAAACACCAACTTACCATCCTGAGACAAGGCCGAGTATAGCCCACAAAGATCTCCGCCACGGCACAACCCAAGGGGGGGCGCCAACCCAGACAGGAAGATCACGTCAGTGACTCAACCCACTCAAGTGACGCACCCCTCCTAGGGACGGCATGAAAGAGCACCAGTAAGCCAGTGACTCAGCCCCTGTAATAGGGTTAGAGGCAGAGAATCCCAGTGGAGAGAGGGGAACCGGCCAGGCAGAGACAGCAAGGGCGGTTCGTTGCTCCAGAGCCTTTCCGTTCACCTTCACACTCCTGGGCCAGACTATACTCAATCATATGACCCACTGAAGAGATGAGTCTTCAATAAAGACTTAAAGGTTGAGACCGAGTCTGCGTCTCTCACATGGGTAGGCAGACCATTCCATAAAAATTGAGCTCTATTGGAGAAAGCCCTGCCTCCAGCTGTTTGCTTAGAAATTCTAGGGACAATTAGGAGGCCTGCGTCTTGTGACCATAGCGTACGTGTAGGTATGTACGGCAGGACCAAATCGGAAAGATAGGTAGGAGCAAGCCCATGTAATGCTTTGTAGGTTAGCAGTAAAACCTTGAAATCAGCCCTTGCCTTAACAGGAAGCCAGTGTAGGGAGGCTAGCACTGGAGTAATATGATCAAATGATCAAACATATTCAGGTACTACTTTAATGAAGGTAGTATTTTAACACCATTCTGAAACGTGTTCACCCTACTTAACACGTGTCTTTCCACAATGTTACAATAGATATAATCATCATCAGTATCGTTTGGCTGCAGAACAGTCAATAGATACAATTGCCTCATTCATTTTGCTGACAGGACTCTTTTTGTGGGTCGTAACACGTCTGTTCAATTGCTGACACAGCCTCTATTGAACTGTCTTTTTGAACTGTCCTTACCCTCGGTGGGAACGGACCACCCTAGCCCAGAAAAAAATAGGCTAGTGCCATGTTAAAAAATGAATAGTAAACATTTTGGCTGAGAAAGGCGGGGAGCTCTATTCAGACAATCTCAGTCTTGTTCAGGGACTATTAAAGTAATTATCCATGAGGCAGATTGGAGCCCCCTGTTTTTCCCTAAATGGCACACAGACTGATCTAACACAGTGTCCTCAATGTGAGTTAAGATACAGCAGATGGTAATGATGAGGGGCCTGCAGTACAGACATGTTTTCTTAAGCAAAGAAATCCAAGCTCATTATTATGAATTACAAATTAACATAGAGAGATGGTGCAGGCTGGCTACTACCGATTATTACAACCATCCAGGGACAGCCAGGGAAAAGGGATCTTTACTAACGAATGACTACACTATGTACACACACTTAATTATAGGACACTGATCAGATGACTAAATTTGGGACAACAGGCTTTTGTTCATGTTTTCACAACCTTAAGTGAAAGGTTGTTGGGTACACCTTTTTTAAAGGGTACTTATCAAAGTTGAATGCCTGTTAGTAATCATGTTTTAGTTTTTTACAGATATTGCTCTGAGTGTGTTGTGGAAGTACCAGACTTTGTGAGAGATTGGGTTTGAAAGCACAAAATAAAGCAGACTAGTCTTTGTGAGTCCTTTGAAA
The DNA here is from genome assembly GCF_016432855.1 of Salvelinus namaycush. NCBI lineage: Eukaryota > Metazoa > Chordata > Actinopteri > Salmoniformes > Salmonidae > Salvelinus > Salvelinus namaycush. The sequence continues at coordinate 83,103,442 of NC_052310.1, forward strand.
GGGTTTCTGCCAAAATGAATTGTTTGATACCACTGCTGCCTAAATACTCCTCTGGAAACATGAGTCTGGAGGTTGATGAGCTTGTATCGCAGGTTGCTCCCATTTTACCTCCCTCTGTTTTCTTTTTCATTAAAAGAAAGGAAGATAACTGTTTGAGGCTACTGAAACGAAGAATACAACTTTGTAGCTGGAGAAGAATGGAAGTCTGGACAAAGGTTGGTTTCTAATCTGTTTCATAAATTCTCTAGGGTAGGGGGCAGCATTTGGAATTTTGGATGAAATTGCTTGCCCAAATTAAACTGCCTGCTTCTCGGGCCCAGAAGATATGATATGCATATAACTGGTAGATTTGGATAGAAAACACTCTAAAGTTTCCAAAACTTTCAAATAGTGTCTGTGAGTATAACAGAACTGATTTGGCAGGTGAAAACCTGAGAAAAATCCATTCAGGAAGTAGTTTTTTTTGTGGTTTTGTAGTTTTCTATTCAATGCCATTATAGTATCCATTGACTTAGGACTCAAATTGCAGTTCCTATGCCTTCCACTAGATGTCAACAGTCTTTAGAAATAGTTTCAGGCTTGTATTCTGAAAAATGAGGAAGTAAGAGCAGTCTGAATGAGTGGACCCTAAAGTGTCACAGAGCTTTTTCATGCGCGAGACCGAGAGAGTGCCTTTCTTGTTTACCTTTTATATTGACAACGTTATTGTCCGGTTGAAATATTATCGATTAGGCTAAAAACAACCTGAGGATTGAATATAAACAACGTTTGACATGTTTATATGAACTTTACGGATACAATTTGGATTTTTTGTCTGCTTGTTTAGACTGCGTTTGAGCCTGTGGATTACTGAAGAAAACGTGCAAACAAAACTGAGGTTTTTGGATATAAAGAGACTTTATCGAACAAAAGGAACATTTATTGAGTAAATGAATGTCTGCTGAGTGCAACCATATGAAGGTCATCAAAGGTAAGGGATTAATTTGATCTCTATTTCTGACTTGTGTAACTCTTCTACTTGGCTGGTTACTGTTTGTAATGATTTGTCTGCTGGGCTATGTTCTCAAATAATCGTACGGTATGCTTTCGCCATAAAGCATTTTTAAAATCTGACACCGTGGTTGGATTCACAAGAAGTTAATCTTTAAACCTATGTAAAATATGTTTTGTTTTCTGAATTTTTATAATGAGTATTTCTGTATTTGAATTTGGCGCCCAGCAGTTTCACTGGCTGTTGAAGAGGTGGGACGCTAACGTCTCATGTACCCAAGAAAGGATAAGGTAAGGAAGATACAAACAAAGAGTTGGACTGTGTTTCCTAAATTGTATGCCTGGCTATGTCGTCCTGAACTCCTCTGCACAACCCAGTGAGAAAAATTATGTAAAAAGACATCTAAAATACATATTTCCAGATGTTGAAATCAGGTTTATTTTCAGTTCTGAACTAAAGTTGTAAAATATGTATTTTCCAGACTTTTTTGGTCATTGTTTCTATGGCTGAATTTCAACGGTACATTCATTAAAACCAGTTATGGACAGGGGGCAGCATTTCCACTTTGAACGAATTGCGTACCCAAACGGAATTTCCTCCTACTCTGCCCCAGAAGGTAATACATGCATATTATTATTACTATTGTATAGAAAACACTCTGAAGTTTCTAAAACGGTTTGAATTATGTCTGTAAGTATAACAGAACTCATTTGGCAGACAAAAACCTGAGAAGACTTCCAAACAGGAAGTGAGAATTCGATTTTCAAAACAGTGCCAAATGATACCCCATATAGTTATGGATAAGCAAACACTTCCTAGGGCTTCCACTAGATGTCACCGTCTTTAGATTTTGGTTATATGATTCTACTATAAAGGAGGGGCTCATAGGAGCTATTTTACTGAGTGGTCTTCAGAAATTCTCAGTCTCATTTTGCGTGCGAGCGAGAGAGAGTGCTCTTGTTCCAATGCTCTTTCTTCAGACAATGAAATTCTCCGGTTGGATCCTTATTGATGATTAATGTTAAAAACATCCTAAATATGGATTGCATACATCATTTGACTTGTTTCTACGACCTGTAACGGAACTTTTTGAGTTTTTGTCTGGAGGGATTGCTCGTGCGTCATGAAAATGGATTCGTGGCTGAACATGCTAACAACAAGTGGCTAAATGATGGGCTTTATGGAACTTTTCAGTCATTTATTGTCGATCTGGGAATCCTGGGAGTGCCTTCTGATGAAGTTATTCGAAGGTAAGTGCATATTTATAGTGTTTTGTAGCTTCTGTTAACGCCAAAATGGCGACTATTTCTTTGGCTGGATTGTGCTCTGAGCGCCGTTCTCAGATTAATCTTTTTCCGTAAAGTTTATTTTGAAATCTGACACAGCGGTTGCATAGAGGATAAGTTTATCTTTAATTTTGTGAATAACACTTGCATCTTTTATCAATGTTTATTATGAGTATTTCTGCAAAATCACCGGATGTTTTGGAATCAAAACATTACTGCACGTAACGCGACAATGTAAACTGAGATTTTTTAAATATATATATATATATATATATATATATATATATATATGCACATTATCGAACAACACATAAATGTATTGTGTAACATGATGTCATATGACTCATCTGATGAAGATGTTCAAAGGTTAGTGATTCATTCTATCTCTGTTTGTGGGTTTTGTGAAAGCTATCTTTGCTGTGAAAAAATGTCTGTGCTTTTTTGGATTTGGTGGTGAGCTAACATAAATATATGTTGTGTTTTCGCTGTAAAACATTTAAAAAATCGGACACGTTGGCTGGATTCACACGATGTTTATCTTTCATTTGCTGTATTGGACTTGTTAATGTGTGAAAGTTAAATATTTCTAAAAAATATTTTTGAATTTCGCGCGCTGCCTTTTCAGTGGAATGTTGTGGGTGTTCCGCTAGCGGAACCCCTGGGCGAGAAAGGTTAAAAGGTGCACTATACAGAAATCCCTCCGACATTTCCTGGTTGCTAAAATTCTAATAGTTCTCCTAATTTCAGTTTGTGGCAAGACAAGCAAATATAGTGTAGAGAATGTGTCAAACTCATTCCACGGAGGGCCGAGTGCCTGCAGGGTTTTGCTCCTCCCTTGTATTTGACACAAATTAGTAAGGAACTCCCCTCATCTGGTTTTCTTAATTTTTACTTTTTTTTTTACCCTTATTTAAACAGGGAGTCACATTGAGATTAAAAATCTATTTTACAATAGAGCCTTGTACACATTACAATAAAAACAGAATATTAAAACATACACATGTGTATAAAACAGTGGAGACTGAAGGGATCTCTAGTGTTATCCATTCCAGCAATCATGTTCAAAGAAGTCTAACAAGCGATCATGTTCAGAGTAATCCAACCAGTGATCATGTTCAAAGTAGTCCAACTAGCAAACATGTACAAAGTAGTCCAACCAGCGATCCAGCGATCGTGTTCAAAGTAGTCCAACCAGCGATAGTGTTCAAAATAGTCCAACCTGGGATCATGTTCAAAGTAGTCCAACCAGCGATCGTGTTCAAAGTAGTCCAACTAGCAAACATGTACAAAGTAGTCCAACCAGCGATCCAGCGATCGTGTTCAAAGTAGTCCAACCAGCGATAGTGTTCAAAATAGTCCAACCTGGGATCATGTTCAAAGTAGTCCAACCAGCGACCATGTTCAAAGCAGTCCAACCAGCGATCGTGTTCAAAGTAGTCCAACCAGCGGTCGTGTTCAAAGCAGTCCAACCAGCGATCGTGTTCAAAGCAGTCCAACAGCGATCGTGTTCAAAGTAGTCCAACCAGCGATCGTGTTCAAAGCAGTCCAACCAGCGATCGTGTTCAAAGTAGTCCAACCAGCGGTCGTGTTCAAAGCAGTCCAACCAGCGATCGTGTTCAAAGCAGTCCAACCAGCGATCGTGTTCAAAGTAGTCCAACCAGCGATCGTGTTCAAAGCAGTCCAACCGGCGATCGTGTTCAAAGTAGTCCCACAAGGGATCATGTTCAAAGCAGTCCAACCAGTGATCATGTTCAAAGAAGTCCAAACAGCGATCCAGGAATCATGTTCTAAAGTAGTCCAACCAGTGATCATGTTCTAAAGTAGTCCAACCAGCGATCAGGTTCAAAGTAGTCCAACCAGCGATCAGGTTCAAAGTAGTCCAACCAGCGATCAGGTTCAAAGTAGTCCAGCCAGCGATCAGGTTCAAAGTAGTCCAGCCAGCGATCATGTTCAAAGTAGTCCAACCAGCAATCAGGTTCAAAGTAGTCCAACCAGCGATCAGGTTCAAAGTAGTCCAACCAGGGATCAGGTTCAAAGTAGTCCACCAGCGATCATGTTCAAAGTAGTCCAACCAACGATCCAGCGATAGTGTTCAAAGTACTCCAACCAGCGATACAGCGTTCGTGTTCAAAGTAGACCAAACACCGATCGTGTTCAAAGTAGTCCGACCAGCGATCATGTTCAAAGTAGTCCAACCAGCGATCCAGCGTTCGCGTTCAAAGTAGTCCAACCAGGGATCATGTTCAAAGTAGTCCAGCCAGCGATCATGTTCAAAATAGTCCAACCAGGGATCATGTTCAAAGTAGTCCAACCAGGGATCATGTTCAAAGTAGTCCAACCAGGGATCATGTTCAAAGTAGTCTAACCAGTGATCATGTTCAAAGTAGTCCAACCAGGGATCATGTTCAAAGTAGTCCAACCAGCGATCATGATGAAAGTAGTCTAACCAGTGATCATGTTCAAAGTAGTCCCACAAGGGATCATGTTCAAAGAAGTCATACCAGATTTCCAGCTATTATGTTCAAAGTAGTCCAACCAGGGATCATGTTCAAAGCAGTCCAACCAGGGATCATGTTCAACATAGTCCAACCAGGGATCATGTTCAAAGTATTCCAACCAGGGATCATGTTCTAAAGTAGTCCAACCAGCGATCATGTTCAAAGCAGTCCAACCAGCGTTCTTGTTCAAAGTAGTCCAACTAGCTATCCAGCGATCGTGTTCAAAGTAGTCCAACCAGCGATCGTGTTCAAGGTGGTACAACCAGCGATCGTGTTCAAAGTAGTCCAACCAGCGATTGTGTTACTTCTTAAAAGTAATCCAACCAGCGATCATGTGCAAAATAGTCCAACCAGCAATCATGTTCAAAGTTGTCCAGTCAGCGATCATTTTCAAAGTAGTCCAACCAGCAATCATGTTCAATGGTGTCTTACAACAGGAAAAACCTATAGAACAGTTGAACTACAATAACATTCTCAATAATGGTTACAGAAATGTGTTTCTTACTATGACTGTGATATGGTGTTGTTTATCTACCTTAGTGCACTGGCTGTAAGTCACTCTGGATAAGAGTGTCTGGTAAATGACCTAAATGTAAAAGCATGCTGGTTATTATTCTAATGAGCTCCGCCAACAAACATGACCAGACTACATCTGAACCAATCATAGAAGTCTATGTTTCACAAGTTTTAGAGTTTAGTTCAGTTTAGTTGAGTAGAGTACAACAGTGTAAAGTACAATAGAGAACATGATAATGTACTGAACTAATACTCTACTGTACTATACTGTACTGATACTCTACTGTACTGTATTCTGCTGTGATCTACTGTAATTTGGTCCAAGTTTGCTGTCCAAACTTGGCCCAAATCTTTTATTAAAATGTTATTTTATTTAACCTTTATTTAGCTAGGCAAGTCAATTAAGAACACATTTACAATGACGGCCTACCAAAAGGCCTCCTGCGGGTAAAAAAAACAAAAACGATATAAATATAGGACAAAACACACATCACAACAAGAGAGACAACACAAAACTACATGAGGAGAGATCTAAGACAACAACATAGCAAGGCAGCAACACATGACATCTCAGCATGGTAGCAACACAACAGCGTAAAACATGGTACAAACATTATTGGGCACAGACAACAGCACAAAGGGCAATAAGGTAGAGACAACAATACATCACACAAAGCAGCCACAACTGTCAGTAAGAGTGTCCATGATTGAGTTTTGAATTAAGAGATTGAGATAAAACTGTCCAGTTTGAGTGTTTGCTGCAGCTTGTTCCAGTCGCTAGCTGCAGTGATCTGAAAAGAGGAGCGACCCAGGGATGTGTGTGCTTTGGGGACCTTTAACAGAATGTGACTGGCCGAACGGGTATTGTATGTGGAGGATGAGGGCTGCAGTAGGTATCTCAGATAGGGGGAATGAGGCCAAAGGGGGTTGAATAAATAAGCATCAATCAGTGGGTCTTGCGACAGGTGTACAGAGATGACCAGTTTACAGAGGAGTATAGAGTGCAGTGATGTGTCCTATAATGAACATTGGTGGTAAATCTGATGGCCTAATGGTAAAGTACATCTAATCGAGAGTACCCTTACCTGAGAAGAGCGTGGGGCCTAGGATTGAGCTTTCGTGTACACCCTTGGTGACAGGCAGTGGCTGAGACAGCAGATTTTCTGACTTTATTACACTGCACTTTTTGAGAGAGGTAGTTAGCAAACCAGGCCAAAGACCCCACAAAGACACCAATACTCCTTAAATCTGAACCAATCGTAGACTACTTTTCTGGGTCCAAATCAGGTCCGGTCTGTTGATGTTGAAATTAAGGCCGGTCCGGACCAGAGAACGACATCTGTGGATGTTTAAATCAAGGCCAGGGCGGATGGACCAAATTTCAAAGTCTATGAACATCGGTGTCGGACAGTGCTCACTGGGACTGGAGCACTAAAGTCAATTATGTTTTAGTAACTTTATTGCTGACATTTCCCTAAACATAAGATAAGACTACATTTTTTTTTTTACATTAGGCTAAATTGTGCTAACCATGCTTCCCAATGTCTGTATCTGCCCCTGTCTGTCGAGGACAGAAGAGGAAGTGCGTCATAAACAAACACAATAGGGACAATAACAAAGGTGGTATGACGGGTGTGGGGGAGTGGGTAGGCCTTTAGCCAGCGGCGAAACTGGAGAAAATCAATGGGGGGGCTCATGCACTTCTGGACTTAGCACTGAGAGGAAAGAGTTTGGATTGGGAAGGTCTGATGTGTGAGCTCTCCTCGGGAAAGATGAGGACGCAGGGTGTTCCGTCTCAGACCCTCGGAATAAGCTGTCCTATTCAACAGATGCCTGATGCAAAATGCCATACCTCACATGGCACAGACAGACCACAAACAGATCAACTTCACCAAAATATGTCCACTGATCTCTCTCTGACCTTTCTTCTCAGTTCCCTCCACAGAGAGTAGAATTCACACAGTAACTTCACCTGGGATCTAAAACAGACAATAGTGAATGAATCAGTAACTGGGCATCATACTAATCACTCATCTAATACAGTTGACAAATATCTTGCTTCCATCCCAGTTGAAGGAAGCCGGTTGGGACAGGTTTTCTACACTGTAACCCAGGGCTGACAAAGAGACTTCTTCCTCTTAAATCAGTTTTACCAAATTATTACCAGCATGTCACATGTGCAACCAGGGGGAAAAAAAATCCTAGACCACCTTTACTCCACGCACAGATATGCATAAAAAGCTCTCCACCGCCCTCCATTTGGCAAATTTGATCATAATTCTATCCTCCTGATTGCTGCTCACAAGCAAAAACGAAAGCAGGAAGTACCAGTGACTCGCTCAATACGGAAGTGGTCAGATGACGCAGATGGTACACTACAGGACTGTTTTGCTAACACAGACTGGAATATGCTCCGGGATTCATCCAATGGCATTGAGGAATACACCACCTCAGTCATCGGCTTCATCAATAAGTGCATTGATGATGTCGTCCCCACAGTGACTGTACGTACATATCCCAACCAGAAGCCATGGCAACATCCTCATCGAGCTAAAAGCTAGAGCTGCCGCTTTCAAGGAGCGGGAGACTAATCCGGACGCTTATAAGAAATCCCGCTACGCCCTCAGACGAACCGACAAACAAACAAAGCATCAATACAGGATTAAGATTGAATCCTACTACACCGGCTCTGACGCTCGTTGGATGTGGCAGGGCTTGAAAACTATTACGGACCACAAAGGGAAACCCAGACGCGAGCTGCCCAGTGACACGAGCGTACCAGACGAGCTAAATGCCTTTTATGCTCGCTTCGAGGCAAGCAACACTGAAGCATGCACGAGAGCACCAGCTGTTCTGGATGACTGTGTGATAACGCTCTCAGTAGCCAATGTGAACAAAACCTTTAAACAGGTCAACATTCACAAAGACGTTGGGCCAGACGGATTAGCAGGACGTGTACTCAAAGCATGCACGGACCAAATGTCGTGTCTTCACTGACATTTTCAACCTCTCCCTGACCGAGTCTGTAATACCTACATGTTTCAAGCAGACCACCATAGTCCCTGTCCCCAAGGAAGTGAAGGTAACCTGCCTAAATGATTACCACCCCGTGGCATTCACATCTGTAGCCATGAAGTGCTTTGAAAGGCTGGTCATGGCTCACATCAACAGCATCCAATTCGCATACCGCCCCAACAGATCCACAAATGACGCAATCTCAATCGTACTCCACACTGCCCTTTCTCACCTGAACAAAATGATCACCTATGTGAGAATGCTGTTCAATGACTACAGCTCAGCATTCAACACCATAGTGCCCTCAAAGTTAATCAATAAGCGAAGGTTCCTGGGACTAAACACCTCCCTCTGCAACTGGATCCTGGACTTCCTGTTGGGCCGCCCCAGGTGGTAAGAGTAGGCAACAACACGTCTGCCACATTGATCCTTAACACTGGGGCCCCTCAGGGGTGTGTACTTAGTCCGCTCCTGCATTCCCTGTTCACCCACCAATGCATTGCCAAACACGACTCCAACACGATCATTAAGTTTGCTGACGACACAACAGTGGTAGGCTTGATCATCAACAACGATGAGACGGCCTATAGGGAGGAGGTCAGAGAACTGGCAGTGTGGTGCGAGGACAACAACCTCTCCCTCAATGTGAGCAAGACTAAGAAGCTGATCGTGGACTACAGGAAAAGGGGGGCTGAACAGGCCCCCATTTACATCAAAGGGGCTGTAGTGGAGCGGGTCGAGAGTTTCATGTTCCTTGGTGTCCACATCACCAACAACTATCATGGTCCAAACATACCAAGACAGTCGTGAAGAGGATATGACAAAACCTTTTCCCCCTCAGGAGACTGAAAAGTTTTCACATGGGTCCACAGATCCTCAAAAGGTTCTACAGCTGCACCATCGAGAGCATCCTGACTGGTTCTATCACCGCCTGGTATAGCAACTGCTTGGCATCTGACCGTAAGGCGCTACAGAGGGTAGTGCGAATGGCCCAGGACATCACTGGGGCCAAGCTTGCTGCCATCCAGGACCTATATAATAGGCAGTACCGGAGCGCCATGTCTCGGACCAAAAGGCTCCTCAACAGCTTCTACTCCTAAGCCATAAGACTGCTGAACAATTCATAAACACTTGTCAGAGTTGACCAAATCATGATAACCCTGCCAAAACAGGTACTTGTCAGAGTTGACCAAGTCATGCGAACCCTGCCACAGGCACTTTATATATATATTTTTTTATTATTTCCCCTTTATTTAACCAGGTCGGCCAGTTGAGAACAAGTTATCATGTACAACTGCGACCTGGCCAAGACAAAGCAAAGCAGTGCGACAAAAACAACAACACAGAGTTACACATAAACAAACGTACAGTCAATAACACAATAGAAACATATATTTACAGTGTGTGTAAATGTAGAAGAGTAGGGAGGTAAGGCAATAAATAGGCAATTGAGGCGAAATAATTTAAATGTAGCATTAGCACTGGAGTGATACATGTGCAGATGATGATGTGCAAGTAGCGATACTGGGGTGCAAAAGAGCAAGAGGGTAAGTAATAATATGGGGATGAGGTAGCTGGGTGTGCTATTTACAGATGTGCTGTGTACAGGTACAGTGATTGGTAAGCTGCTCTGACAGTTGATGCTTGAAGTTGGAGAAGGAGATATAAGGATCCAGCTTCAGAGATTTTTGCAATTCGTTCCAGTCATTGGCAGCCAAAGCAGGTGTTGGCTTTGGGGATGACCAGTGAAATATACCTGCTGGAACGTGTGCTACGAGTGGGTGTTGCTATGGTGAACAGTGAGCTGAGATAATGTGGGGCCTTACCTAGCAAAGACTTATAGATGACCTGGAGCCAGTGGGTTTGGAGATGAATATGCAGTGAGGGCCAGCCAACGAGAGCATACTCTGAGCACAGTGGTGGGCCGTATATGGGGCTTTGGTAACAAAACGTATAGCACTGTGATAGACTGCATCCAATTTGCTGAGTAAAGTGTTCGAAGCTATTTTGTAAATGACATCGCCGAAATCAAGGATTGGTAGGATAGTCAGGTTTACGAGGGTATGTTTGGCAGCATAAGTGAAGGAGGCTTTGTTGTGAAATAGGAAGTCGATCCTAGATATCATTTTGGATTGAAGATGCTTAATGTGAGTCTGGAAGGAGAGTTTACAGTCTAACCAGACACCTAGGTATTTGTACTTGTCCGTATATTCGAAGTCAGACCCGTCCAGAGTAGTGATGCTAGTCGTGGAAGGAGTGTTGTATGGCGTTGAAGCTCGTTTGGAGGTTTGTTAGCACAGTGTCCAAAGAAGGGCCAGATGTATACAGAATGGTGTCGTCTGTGTAGAGCTGGATCAGAGAATCACCAGCAGCAAGATCGACATCATTGATGTATACAGAGAAAAGAGTTGGCCCGAGAATTGAACCCTGTGGCACCCCCATAGAGACTGCCAGAGGTTCGGACAACAGGCCCTCTGATTTGACACACTGAACTCTGTCTGAGAAGTCGTTGGTGAACCAGGTGAGGCAGTCATTTGAGAAACCGAGGCTATTGAGTCTGCCGATAAGAATGCGGTGATTGACAGAGTCGAAAGCCTTGGCCAGGTCGATGAATACGGCTGCACAGTACTTTTTTTAATCGATGGCGGTTATGATATCGCTTAGGACCTTGAGCGTGGCTAAGGTGCACCCATGACCAGCTCTGAAACCAGATTGCATAGTGGAGAAAGTACGGTGGGATTCGAAATGGTCGGTGATCTGTTTGTTAAATTGGCTTTCCAATATTTTAGAAAGGCAGGGCAGGATGGATATAGGTCCGTAACAGTTTGGGTCTAGAGTGTCTCCCCCTTTGAAGAGGGGGATGACCGCTGCAGCTTTCCAATCTTTGGGGATCTCAGACGATACTAAAAATAGGTTGGATAGGTTGGATAATTTTACAAAGAGAGGGTCCAGATTGTCTAGTCCAGCTGATTTGTAGGGTGGCTTGTGAATGTTACTGCAGGGGGTGCTGAGATGTTGGCCGGTGTAGGGGTAGCCAGGTGGAAAGCATGGCCAGCCGTAGAAAAAAGCTTATTGAAACTATCGATTATCGTAGATTTATTGGTGGTGACAGTGTTTCATATCCTCAGTGCAGTGGGCAGCTGGGAGGAGGTGCTCTTATTCTCCATGGACTTCACAGTGTCCCAACACGTTTTGGAATTAGTGCTACAGGATGCAAATTTCTGTTTGAAAAAGCTAGCCTTAGCTTTCCTATCTGACTGTGTATATTGGTTCCTAACTTCCCTGAAAAGTTGCATATCGCGGGGGCTATTCGATGCTAATGCAGTACGACACAGGATGTTTTTGTGCTGGTCAAGGGCAGTCAGGTCTGGAGTGAACCAAGGGCTATATCTGTTCCTGGTTCTACATTTTTCGAATGGGGCATGCTTATTTAAGATGGTGAGGAAGGCACTTTTGAAGAGCAACCAGGCATCCTCTACTGACGGGATGAGGTCAATATCCTTCCAGGATACCCGGGCCAAGTCGATTAGAAAGGCCTGCTCGCTGAAGTGTTTTAGGGAGCGTTTGACAGTGATAAGGGGTTATCGTTTGACCGCGGACCCATAACGAATGCAGGCAATGAGGAGATCAGATCCTGGTTGAAGACAGAGGTGTATTTAGAGGGCGAGTTTGTCAGTATGATATCTAAGAGGGTACCTATGCTTACGGATTTAGCGTTGTACCTGGTAGGTTCCTTGATTATTTGTGTGAGATTGAGGGCATCTAGCTTAGATTGTAGGACGGCCGGGGTGTTAAGCATGTCCCAGTTTAGGTCACCTAACAGTACGAACTCTGAAGAAAGATGGTGGGCGATCAATTCACATATGGTGTTCAGGGCACAGCTGGGGGCTGAAAGCGGTCTATAACAAGCGACAACGGTGAGAGACTTGTTTCTGGAAAGGTGGATTTTTAAAAGTAGAAGCTCGAATTGTTATTATGACAGAACTCTGCACACTATCTCTGCAGTAGATTGCAACTCCGCCCCCTATGGCAGTTCTATCTTGTCGGAAAATGTTATAGTTAGGGTTTGAAATTTCAGGATTTTGTTGGCCTTCCTAAGCCAGGATTCAGACACGGCTAGGACATCTGAGTTGACCAACTCACATTAACCCTGCCACAACAAGCACTTGTCAGTGTTGTCCAACTCATGCTAACCCTGCCACAGCAGAAAGCATAACTAACAACATGTGAAAAATATGAAGATAGATTAAAAAAAAGAGCTATTTAAATATGAAGACATAAGACGCAGCTATTTAAATATGAATATAGATAACACATAGCTATTTATATATAAAGATAGATAAAACATAGCTATTTAATAGCCTGTGGTAGTAGGTGCCAGGTGCACCAATTTTAGTGTGTCAAGAACTGCAACGCTGCTGGGTTTTTCATGCTTAACATTTTCCCGTGTGTATCAAGAATGGTCCTCCATTCCAAAGGACATCCAGCCAACCTGGTTAGAGTGTTGGGCCAGTAACCGAAAGGTTTCTAGATCGAATCCCTGTCAAGGTATAAATGTGTTGTTCTGCCCCTGAACAAGGCAGTTAACACACTGTTCCTAGGCCGTCATTGTAAATAAGAATTTGTTCTTAACAGACTTGCCTAGTTAAATAAAGGTTAAATAAAAAATAAAAAACTTGACACAACTGTGGGAAGCATTGGAGTCAACATGGGCCAGCATCCCTGTGGAACGCTTTCGACATCTTGAAGAATCCATGCCCCGACGAATTGAGGCTGTTCTGAGGGAAAAAGGGGATTCAACTCAATATTAGGAAGGTGTTGCTAATGTTTTGTACACTCAGTGTACATTCCATATAGAAGAGAAAGTGTTTTCAGTCTTTATGAAGTTCCTGTCTTATGTGAATAGGCATTATATTTTAGAATTTTGTCATTCCAATTTAAGATGTTGTGCATTATTATGCATTAGGTATAGCTCATATGGTATTGTAAATGTGCTTATAATGTGTTTTGAAGGAAGTATAGGAAGTGTTGATACAGGGAAGAGAACACATGTATCACATCACAAATGGCAGATCAGTACACTTTAATAAGAAATCAGTGCAGAAATACATCTTATTGGGTTAAATTCCCTATACAGTAATAACAATATAATGAATTCTATATAAATCATAGGATTATCTAAAATAACTGTAAGACATAAAATGTAAAAATGTAATGGATAAAAGCAGAAAAAACAACGCTCATTGTATTTAGTAGCCTAGAATGCTGATATTGCCTTTAAAGAGGATGAGAACTGAGATTGTTCAATTATTCATATTGCTAAATTTTGTTTTTGGGCCCTTCAAGTGTCACAGTAGCTACAGCTAGGACTGGTGCTACGCCTTGTTTCTGCAGTTATTTTGTGACTTCCCTCTTGCCAACTCTTCTCACATACCGGAACTCAATTTAGGCCAAATCACATCTGCAGTTCTATCTGACATCTCAGCCTTGCCTCATCTCCGTCCGGAACGGAAGCATGGCCTGCAAGGTGGAGAACTTTATCTTTATCTTGCTTTGGTTTTTCTATCGCTTAAAATTCAAGTAATAACAAGAGATTTTAACTCAAATAAGTGTAAAATCACAATTGCAAAGCATGGAATTTGTCTTGCTTTTACCTAAATACTTAAATACTGCATATCTGTGCATATAGGGACCAACACCAGAAATGTTTCAGCTAACGGAGTGGTCTGATCTAACTATCTGTCACATACACGGTAACTCATGGATGTACTCCTCCTCCTCATTCCCAGAGAATAAATAAATATATGAAATTATACCACCCATCATTTCATCCTTGTGTTTATTTATCTGGAACATGGCTAATTTAAGGAAACGTTCCACATTCCATTCACTTTGGCTCAACGACAACAAGGAGCTTATTTTCTCATGTCTTTGGAGAAACTCACGGCGTCTATATTTCCATTAACAGTGGAAACAATGTTTTGTCTAAAATGTTCTAAGGTTGACAGGATAGCTAAACTTGACAGGGCTGATCCTAAAATTGAACGTGGGAGGGAAAGAGAGAGAGGATGACCGAGAGGGAGGGAGAGAAAGCGATGAGCTGAATACTGTGTGAAGTAGCGTGGAGAGATAAGTGCATCAGTCACAGTTCAGCACCACAGTCCCTCTCTATCTGTCAGTCACAGTTCAGCACCACAGTCCCTCTCTATCTGTCAGTCATAGTTCAGCACCACAGTCCCTCTCTATCTGTCAGTCACAGTTCAGCACCACAGTCCCTCTCTATCTGTCAGTCACAGTTCAGCACCACAGTCCCTCTCTATCTGTCAGTCACAGTTCAGCACCACAGTCCCTCTCTATCTGTCAGTCATAGTTCAGCACCACAGTCCCTCTCTATCTGTCAGTCACAGTTCAGCACCACAGTCCCACTCTATCTGTCAGTCACAGTTCAGCACCACAGTCCCTCTCTATCTGTCAGTCACAGTTCAGCACCACAGTCCCTCTCTATCTGTCAGTCACAGTTCAGCACCACAGTCCCTCTCTATCTGTCAGTCACAGTTCAGCACCACAGTCCCTCTCTATCTGTCAGTCACAGTTCAGCACCACAGTCCCTCTCTATCTGTCAGTCACAGTTCAGCACCACAGTCCCTCTCTATCTGTCAGTCACAATTCTATCTGTCAGTCACAATTCCCTCTCTATCTGTCCCTCAGCTCCCTGTCTCACTTCTGTCTCTGTCTCATAGCTCTATCACCATTTGTTCCAACACGTCCCAAAAGGTTTCAACAGGTATCTGCCACCCATTGCTCTACATGTAACTATTACTGAGTCTAACACAGAAATCATCTGAGGTTCAACCGTTTTGATTTTGAGATTTGTGTATCGACCACAGGAGGTTGGTGGCACCTTAATTGGTGAAGGCGGGCACGTGGTAATGGCTGGAGCGGAATATGTGGAAATGTATCAAAAACATCAAACCAATGATTTCCATGTGTTTTATGCCATTCCAGCCACTCCGTTCCAGCCACTATTATGATCCGTCCTCCCCTCAGCAGCCTCCACTGGTATTGACAAAACATGTGCTACCAAGCGGTCAAGGGAAGTGCCTGAGTATTTGATATTGACGGTTGGTTGTTAAAGTTTTCACACACTGAGGGCACACTGGTTGAATCAACATTGTTTCCACCTCATTTCAATGAAATTATGTTGGACCGATGTAGGATAGACATATCCCCCTCACTGATTAACACCCTCTGCACCACATTACAGCCTCTTATTATTGAACTACCCAAACCCACATTAAATCCTGAGAACGATGGTCGTGCCATTCATCCGCTGCCATCACCTCTTGTTTCAGCATGATAATGCACAGCCCCATTTCACAAGGATCTGTACACAATTCCTGTAAGCTGAAAATGTCCCAGTTCTTCCATGGCCTGCATAGTCACCAGACATGTCACCTATTGAGCATGTTTGGGATGCTCTGGATTGATGTGTACGACAGCATGTTCCAGTTACTGCCAATATTCAACAACTTCACACAGCCACTGAAGAGGAGTGGGACAACATTCCACAGGCCACAACCAACAGCCTGATTCAACTTTGAAAAGGATGTGTGTCACGCTGCATGAGGCAAGATACTGACTGGTTTTCTGATCAACGCCCTACTTTAAAAAAAAAGGTATCTGTGACCAACATATGCATATCTATATTTCCAGTCATGTGAAATAAATAGATTAGGGCCTAATTCATTTATTTCAATTGACTGATTTCCTATATGAACTGTAACTCAGTAAAATCTTTGATTTGACATTTACATTTTTGTTCAGTATAATTTGGTTGGAGGCAATGATTCTCGATTACTGTGTAATTTATTTAACCTGTGGTAAGTTGCAGGTGCCTACAGGGTAAAAATAGCCATTCAACATTCCGCTCCATTGCACTCCATTGTAAAGTGCAAGGGTGACAATATATTTGACCACATCTGTAGGTCGACGTACTGAATCAGATTCTTTATCCTTCTAGAATTGTCTCCTCAAAACATATCTCGTTATCACAACTAGGGGAGGTCTACACTGGACTAATTACATATACTCAACATAATTACGTATAGTCAACATACCGGATCTTAAGCTGGGGCTCTCCAAGCTAAACATCAGGATTTGCATAGTGTGGGTTTTATTGGACGTCTATGTTTACAGAGACAATCTGTGCATTTGAAGGGCATAACACTGGGCTGAGTCAACATTGAGACAACCTTAAGGCAATGTTAAGGCAAATTACAGTGAGCTCAAAGTATTGGGACAGTGGATTTGTTGTTGTTATTCTGTCTCTGTACTCCAGCACTTTGGATTTGAAAATAATACAATGACTATGACGTTAAAGTGCAGACTGTCAGCTTAATTTGAGGGTATTTCATCCATATCGGGTGAACCGTTTAGGAATTACAGCACTTTTTGAACATAGTCCCCCCCATTTTAGTTGACCAAAAGTTTTGGGACAAATTCACTTATATGTGTATGCTGCCCTACCAAGCAAAGAGTTAATGTAATTTTTGCTACATAAAATGCATGCTTAATCATGTGGACAAGTATCCTGCCTCTATTGTATTGTGTTCTGGAGAAAATGGGGGTCATGTTAGCAGTAACTGCACAAAGTTAAAGGTAAATAAAGCCATTTTTCTCAGTTCCACGCTATGAGCAGTTACTACCTTTTTACTTGGTAGGGCAGTATTAAAGTAGTCAAAAGTTAAATATTTGGTCCCATATTCCTAGCATGCATTGATTACATCAAGCTTGTGACTCTACAAACTTGTTGGATGCATTTGCTGTTTATTTTGGTTGTGTTTCAGAGTATTTTGTGCGCAATAGAAATTAATGCTAAATAATGTACTGTGTAATTTTGGAGTCACTTTTATTGTAAATAATTATAGAATATGTGTCTAAACACGTCTACGTTAATGTGGATGCTACCATGATTACGAATAGTCCTGAATTAATTGTGAATAATGATTAGTGGGAAATTTCCAGATGCACAAATATCATACCCCCAAGACATGCTAACCTCTCACATTACAATAAAAAGGGAGGTTATAATTTTGGAGGGGGTATGATATTTGTGCATCTGTAACTTTGCACAATTAGTGCTGTAATTCCTAAACAGTTCACCCAATATGGATCAAAATACCCTCAAATTGAAGCTGACAGTCTGCACTTTGACCTCATTATATTATATATTATATCAAATCCAAAGTGCTGGATTACAGAGCTAAAACAACAACAAATGTGTCACTATCCCAATCCTGTTGGAGCTATAAATCACCTTTAAAGACAATGTCAGCAAGAAAAATAAACAACATCAAAATACAGTGTTAATAAAAGTGGATCCAATAAACATATAAAGATTCCTCTACAAATGATGGTTCTATACATAAAGCATCATCACCTATTTAGATACTGTTGAAAGAGATTACGTTGTGTCAATTTCATTTGTTTACAATATTCAAAATTATACAGTACCTGTCAAAAGTTTGGACACACCTACTCATTCAAGTTTTTCAAAAACTATTTTCTACATTGTAGAATAAAAATTAAAACTGTGAAACACATATGGAATCATGTAATAACCAAAAAAGTGTTAAACAAATCAAAATAGATTTTAGATTCTTGTAGCCGTCCTTTGCCTTGATGACAGCTTTGCACACTCTTGGCATTCTCTCAACCTGCTTCATGTTATTCTACAATGTAGAAAATAATAAAAATACAGAAAAACCCTTGAATGAGTAGGGGAGTCCAAACTTTTGACTGGTACTGTGTATCTTTCATATTTTTTTCTCTCAATTTTTTTTCTTTTTTTAAAGCGCAATAACAGATCACTACTGGCCTGCCAAAAAATTAATTATACTTGTACAAAAAAAGACACCAGCACTATGGAGTAACATCTAAAACACAGGAATACAATCTGTATCTACTGGGTAGATAAGACAAAGTACTAAAACACTATCTTGACATTATAGTAGAAACTTTCGAGCTTATGTCTTTAAATCTACTGTATATGTGTGTACAAAGCTAAAGTCAAATGTTAAAGGGGTTAGCACACAAAGACAAATACCTTTAAAAAAGAGAAAGAGACAGGAAGAAAGAGCAGGAATTCAAAAAAACTGCCTGAATGTCAATAGCCTCATCTCTTAAACTAAGGGCTAAATCAGATCTGTGCTAGCCGACACCCGCATAGCAGTTGTTCTGGTGATGTTGGAGGTGGAACTGCATTAGAGCCATCAAATCCACACGCAGCTCCTGGCATTATACCTAAAGCGGACGTTGCCATTGGCTGCATGGAGTCACATTAAGAGAAATCCCTTGCAGCTTTGTTTACAAGTTCTAACACTGGAATGTGAGATGTAATCTACACTAATAGGATGATAGAAACCCTCATAATTTCAGCATCATTATTTCTATATATAATACACTTTATTCTTCTGAACTTCTAACGGGAGTGGGACGGGTGGGTCTTCCTGACAATGACCAGCAGCCACTCTGTTTTGACAGCTCCAACGCAGTTAACCCTCCGACACCGCCAAAGCATCAGCTACCACCCGGTTACTCATCCCTGCACCTTACAGGCTGCTGCACTATATACATAGACATGGAATCACTGGCTACTTGAATCATGTTTAAAGACTGCTTTACTCATTTCATATCTTTATACTGTATTATGTTCCGCTGTATTTTAGTCAATGCCACTCCGACATTGCTCGTCCTAATATTTATACATTTCTTAATTCCATTCTTTTACTTTTGTATTTGTGTGTATTGTTGTGAATTGTTAGATACTACTGCAATGTTGGAGCTAGGAACACAGGTATTTCGATACACCCGCAATAACATCTGCTAAATATGTTTATGTGACCAATAAAATTTGCAGGTGATTTATGCGGGTGTCAGCTATAGCCAGTTAACGTTTGATATGATTGAATCTAGACCACAGGCGGCTGGTGGCACCTTAATTGGGGAGGACGGACTCATAGTAATGGCTGGAATGGTATTGACCATTCCAATAGCTTCATTCCAGTCATTATTATGCACTGTCCTCCTCTCACCAGCCTCTTGTGATCAAGGCCAAAGTCTCCCTAATCCTGATATGACCTCTAATGCCATAACAAAGGCACCAAAAGTAGAACTATTTTCCCAATGTAAAGGCATGCTCTGATTTGACCAATCAACTTCATGGCCTGACAAGCACTGTAACTATCCAGTGAAAAACATGCAAACAGACACCAGTCAAAGGCAGTGAGAGACAGACTAGGTCAATGGGATTGAAGGAAGGTAGACAGTAAGGGAAAAAGGAAAACCCCAGATATCATGCTTACAGTAGATAATGTACCATCCAGATTTTAGACGGTTGTGTTTGTTAATTTGTCTGTAACAGCGCCATATGGACAGACAGACAGACAGGGAGAGAGACAGGGAGAGAGACAGGGAGAGAGACAGGGAGAGAGAGACAGAGAGACAGGGAGAGAGAGAGAGAGACAGGCAGACAGAGGGGGAGAGAGACAGACAGACAGAGGGGGAGAGAGACAGACAGACAGAGGGGGAGACAAACACAGACATACAGAGGGGGAGACAAACACAGACATACAGAGGGGGAGACAAACACAGACAGACAGAGGGGGAGAGATGGTGAAAGAGGAAAAGTATGACATCCCCCTGCTACAGATCACACAACTGGGGGAACAACATAGACCTTGAGATCAATGAAACAGAAATAGACTCAGAACTAAAAATGATGTGTATATAACACAGGAGGCTGGTGGCACCTTAATTGGGGAGAATGGTTGGAAGTAATGGCTGGAATGGAATTATCAGACACATCAAACACATGGTTTCTATGTGTTTTAATACCATTACATGATTTCCATTCCAGCCATTATTATGACCTGTCCTCCCCTCCCCAGCCTCCTGTGGTATACACTTTATGATGATAAAGATGACAAAAATAGAAAACACATGTTTTTCTAATGATACATAGAGGCAGTAGGGTGGATGGATGAAGAGGAGGATTAGCCGATGGAACAGGGTCGTATGGGGCTTGGTATGGTCGGGCGGGGTGAGGTGTGGAGGAGTAGTACTACAGTTGAAGTCGGAAGTTTACATACACCTTAGCCAAATACATTTAAACTCAGTTTTTCACAATTCCTGACATTTAATCAGAGTAAAAATGTCATGTCTTAGGTTAGTTAGGATCACCAATGTGAAATGTCAGAATAATAGTAGAGAGAATTATTTCTTTCAGCTTTTATTTCTTTCATCACATTCCCAGTGGGTCAGAAGTTTACATACACTCAATTAGTATTTGGTAGTTTTGCTTTTAAATGTTTTTTTTTCTTGGGTCAAACGTTTCGGGTAGCCTTCCACAAGCTTCCCACAATAAGTTGGGTGAATTTTGGCCCATTCCTCCTGACAGAGCTGGTGTAACTGAGTCAGGTTTGTAGGCATCCTTGCTCGCACATGCTTTTTCAGTTCTGCCCACACATTTTTTTATAGGTTGAGGTCAGGGCTTTGTGATGGCCACTCCAATACCTTGACTTTGTTGTCCTTAAGCCATTTTGCCACAAGTTTGGAAGTATGCTTGGGGTCATTGTCCATTTGGAAGACCCATTTGTGACCAAGCTTTAACTTCCTGACTGATGTCTTGAGATGTTGCTTCAATATATCCACATACTTTTCCTCCCTCATGATGCCATCTATTTTGTGAAGTGCACCAGTCCCTCCTGCAGCAAAGCACCCCCACAACATGACGCTGCCAACCTCCGTGCTTCATGGTTGGGATGGTGTTCTTTGGCTTGCCAGCGTCCCCCCTTTTTCCTCCAAACATAACGATGGTCATTATGACCAAACAGTTTTATTTTTGTTTCATCAGACCAGAAGACATTTCTCCAAAAAGTACGATCTTTGTCCTCATGTGCAGTTGCAAACCGTAGTCTGGCTTTTTTATGGCGGTTTTGGAGAAGTGGCTTCTTCCTTGCTGAGCGGCCTTTCAGGTTATGTCAATATAGGACTCGTTTTACTGTGGATATAGATACTTTTGTACCTGTTTTCTCCAGCATCTTAAAAAGGTCCTTTGCTGTTGTTCTGGGATTGATTTGCACTTTTCGCACCAAAGTATGTTCATCTCTAGGAGACAGAAAGCGTCTCCTTCCTGAGCGGTATGACGGCTGCGTGGTCCCATGGTGTTTATACTTGCGTACTATTTTTTGTATAGATGAACGTGGTACCTTCAGGCTTTTGGAAATTGCTCCCAAGGATGAACCAGACTTGTGGAGGTCTTCAATTGTTTTTTCTTAGGTCTTGGCTGATTTCGTTAGATTTACCAATGATGTCAAGCAAAGAGGCACTGAGTTTGAAGGTAGGCCTTGAAATACATCCACAGGTACACTTCCAATTGACTCAAATGATGTCAATTAGCCTATCAGAAGCTTCTAAAGCCATGACATCATTTTCTGGAACTTTCCAAGCTGTTTAAAGGCACAGTCAACTTAGTGTATGTAAACTTCTGACCCACTGGAATTTTGATACAGTTAATTATAAGTGAAATAATGTGTCTGTAAACAATTGTTGGAAAAAGTACTTGCGTCATGCACAAAGTAGATGTCCTAACCGACTTGCCAAAACTATAATTTGTTAACAAGACATTTGTGGAGTGGTTGAAAACTAGTTTTAATGACTCCAACCTAATTGTATGTAAACTTCCGTCTTCAACTGTATGTTGAATGTGCTAGGTCTTTGGGGCAGGGGTGGGGGCTTGGCTGAGGCCTCAGTCAGGGTTGTAGAGAGGTTTAAAGTGTATTGGCTAAGGCTATTGAGGGTGAGGGTGGGTAGAGGTGGGGTTGAAGATGGATATATCTAGGTAGGGTAGGGGAGGGTAAAGTTGGGAGGGGGTATAGGTCTGGGTCTAGGTAGCCTGGTCCAGGGTAGGGTAGTGGAGTAGGGGGTGTAGGGCTGGGTCTAGGTGGCCTGGTCCAGGGTAGGGGAGTAGGGGGTGTAGGGCTAGGTCTAGGTGGCCTGGTCCAGGGTAGGGTAGTGGAGTAGGGTGTATAGGGCTGGGTCTAGGTGGCCTGGTCCAGGGTAGGGTAGTGGAGTAGGGTGTATAGGGCTGGGTCTAGGTGGCCTGGTCCAGGGTAGGGTAGTGGAGTAGGGTGTATAGGGCTGGGTCTAGGTGGCCTGGTCCAGGGTAGGGTAGTGGAGTAGGGTGTATAGGGCTGGGTCTAGGTGGCCTGGTCCAGGGTAGGGTAGTGGAGTAGGGTGTATAGGGCTGGGTCTAGGTGGCCTGGTCCAGGGTAGGGTAGGGGAGTAGGGGGTGTAGGGCTGGGTCTAGGTGGCCTGGTCCAGGGCCCTCAGCAGGTCACTGCCCTGCAGCAGGTGCAGGTTGCCTTGGAGAGGGACGTTGACCTCACAGTCGTAGCGGGTGAGCTCTGGCAGACAATAGGTCTCAATGGATGGGCCCAACAGCCGACTGGCAACCCCTACACACACAACAAAGTCAGTCCGTTAGTAGGGAGTAAGTAAGTCATTTTGGAGTCACTTTTATTGTAAATAGTTATTGAATATGTTTCTAAACACGTCCACATTAATGTGGATGCTACCATAATTACGGATAATCCTGAATGAATCGTGAATAATGATGAGTGGGAAAGTTAGACACACAAATATCATACCCCCAACACATGCTAACCTCTCACCATTACAATAACAGGGGAGGTTATACGTTTTGAGGGGGTATGATATTTGTGTGCCTGTAACTTTGCACAAAAAGTGCTGTCAACCCCTACACACTCAACAAACATGGAGTCAGCACGTTAGTAGGGAGGAAATGGCTTTGGGCCAACTGCCAATCAACCATCTGAGGAGGACAGTTCATTGACTGGCACCAAGTCATGGAAAAGGACTGTGATTACAGAACAAAGGATATCATTTGTCCAAATGAATTGCGTTCCTGTCTAAAAATAGATTTCAACATGTTTTATCATTAATGCATTTTCCTTGCCTGTTCACAGCCTGTCCAACTGGTTGTTATTGGTTTAATCAGTCAATCTTTTTTTAACGACATACGACACATGAGAGTAACATAACAATTGAAATTAACAAGCTAAACTTACCCTCTGTTTTGGAGGAGGGCAGCATACGGTATTCTTTGTAGTTGCACCACTGTTTGGGGAAGGATTTTCTGGATGTACCATTTACACATCCTGGATACTGGGACTTCCTGTGCTGCTGAAGGGGACTGAGACACTTGTCAACACCCCCAGGTATGCACATACCTTTAACTGTAAAAGAAAGAGGAAGAGAGATTAAGATGAGTTCAATATCGCTCTATTTTCTCTTCTGTTCTTGTACTTTAAGCGATATTTGGTATTTTTGTTTGTGCACTGCATGTCCCATGTGGGCCACCATACTGTACCTTCCAGTGAGCTGGTGCTGAGAGATCTGTCCATGATGGCATAGCTTTCATTCCTCATCATCTTTGAAGGCGTACTGAGGGTGGAGTCACCCTGACAAACACAAATACAAACACAGACACACATTAGTCAACAACCAAGCCTGGCCTGTTGAGGAGTGACGGACTACATCCTAGCTGGAGGGGTGCTCTCATCTTATCTACGAACATAGACAGGGCTCTAACTCCCCTAGCTCCACAATGAGATAAGGTGCAGGCCAGGATAGTGGAGTCTGCCACTAGCACAGTCAGTGTAGTCAGCTCAGCTATCCCCATTGAGACCGTGTCTGTGCCACGACCTAGGTTGGGCAAAACTAAACATGGCGGTGTTCGCCTTAGCAATCTCACTGGAATAAAGACATCCTCCATTCCTGCCATTATTGAAAGAGATTGTGATACCTTGCATCTCAAAATAGGGCTACTTAATGTTAGATACCTCACTTCCAAGGCAGTTATAGTCAATGAACTCATCACTGATCATAATCTTGATGTGATTGGCCTGACTGAAACATGGCTTAACACCTCCTGGTTACACGAGTGACCATATCCCCCGTGCATCCCGCAAAGGCAGAGGTGTTGCTAACATTTATGATATCAAATTTCAATAAAAAACAAACCCAGACGTTGTCAGGATTTGGCCAGGATTGTTCAGGTTTTGGTCACTAGATGCCCCCATTGCGCTTTTTTGACCCTTCTGTTTTTTCCCTTGTTCCAGTTATTATTTGCACCTGTGCCTCATTTCCCTTGAGTGTATTTAAACCCTTAGTGTTCCTCAGTTCTTTGCTCTGTGTTTGTATGTTAGCACCCAGCCCTAGCGATGCTGTGAACATTTGTTTCTCCAGTTGTATTTTCTTGAGGTACTCTGGTTTTGTTCTTGTTTATTTTTGATTATTCTTTTGAGTTTTGTTTTTCCCTGCTGTTCTTACCACTTTGTGGATTTTCCTTGTGTCTTGGAGGATATACATTTTTTCTCTTGGAATTACTTTTGACGTTGTGGATTTATATTTTTGTCTGAAGATCTTTTCCTTTTTTCTTTATTAAATCACCGTCTCAAGTACTGCTGTGTCTGCCTCATCTTCTGGGTTCTGCCGACTATTAGTGGCTCAGTTTACTAAGTGACTGTTTCTCACACCGGAGACCCGAGTTCGTAACCGGGTCCTGACAGACGTTTTCGTCTTTTGAGCTTCTAGTCATGAAATCTATGCAGCCTACTCAATCGCCATATAAAGCGTTCCTCACTAAGTTCTCTGAATTCCTATCGGACCTTGTAGTCATGGCAGATAATATTCACATTTTTGGTGACTTTAATATTCACATGGAAAAGTCCACAGACCCACTCCAAAAGGCTTTCGGAGCCATCATCGTCTCAGTGGGTTTTGTTCAACATGTCGCCGGACCTACTCACTGCCACAGTCATACTCTGAACCTAGTTTTGTCCCGTGGAATAAATGTTGTGGATCTTAATGTTTTTCCTCATAATCCTGGACTATCGGACCACCATTTTATTACATTTGCAATCGCAACAAATAATCTGCTCAGACCCCAACCAAGGATCATCAAAAGTTGTGCTATAAATTCTCGGACAACCCAAAGACTCCTAGATGCCTGTCCAGACTCCATCCGCCTACCCAAGGACGCCAGAGTACAAAAATCAGTTAACTGTTTTCACTTTGGGGAAAAATTGTGCCCAATTTAAATGGCCTCGTACTCTATTCTAGATCGTACAATATGCATATTATTATTACTATTGGATAGAAAACACTCAAGTTTCTAAAACCATTTGAATTATATCTGTGAGTAAAACAGAACTCATTTTGCAGCAAACTTCCTGTCAGGAAGTGAAAAATCTGAAATCGAGGCTCTGTTCCAGGGCCTTCCTATTCATTTGCTTGAAATCTATGGATATACATGCACTTCATACGCCTTCCACTAGATGTCAAGAGGCAGTGAGAGGTGGAATGGGGTGTCTAGCTTGATCTGAGGTCGAACAAGAGCTCTTGGAATGACGTGACCCCAAATTTCCTTTGTTCAGCAAGGCGCGGGAAGGAACCCTGGATTGCCTTCTGAAAAGCTTTCGGTATAGACGGCTAATATCTCCGGCTTTGATTTTATTTGATACATGTGATAATATCATCGTAAAGTATGTTTTTTCAATATAGTTTTATCAGATTATTGAACGTTTATCGGGAGTTTTGGCGTTTTCCGTTCTCTGCGTTTGGTGAAGATGGACAACTTCGCGCCACTTGGCTAGCTTTGGTTGCTAATTCGACAGGAGAAGAGGACATTCTAACACCAAAAATGATTATTCTGGACAAAGGACTCCTTGTACAACATTCTGATGGAAGCTCGGTAAAAGTAGGAACCATTTATGATGTTATTTCGTATTTCTGTGGAAAATGTTTAGTACTATTTTCCGCCCTCATTGCAGGCGCTGTCTCGCTATAACGTAAGCTGTATGTCGTACTAAAGTTATTTTTAGAATTCTAACACGCCGATTGCATTAAGAACTAGTGTATCTTTCATTTGCTGTACAACATGTATTTTTTAGTAAAGTTTATGATGAGTTCTTTGATTAGATTAGGTGTGTCAGAAATATATCCGGATAATTTGTGCAGTTTGGCTACGTATTCACATTGTAAAACCACGATTTGTACCGCTAAATATGCACATTTTCGAACAAAACATATATGTATTGTGTAACATGATGTTATAGGACTGTCATCTGATGAAGTTTGTCAAGGTTAGTGAATAAATTTATATCTTTTGCTGTTTTTTTGCGATCGCTACCTTTGCGGTGAATGAATGCGGTTGTGTGGTTGGCTATTGTGGTACGCTAATATAATGCTATATTGTGTTTTCGCTGTAAAACACTTAAAAAATCTGAAATATTGGCTGGATTCACAAGATGTTTATCTTTCATTTGCTGTACACCATGTATTTTTCATAAATGTTTTATGATGAGTATTTAGGTATTTCACGTTGCTCTCTGTAGTTATTCTTGCTGCTTCGGTGCTATTTGTGATTGTAGCTGCAATGTAAAACTATGATTTATACCTGAAATATGCACATTTTTCGAACAAAACATAGATTTATTGTATAACATGTTATAAGACTGTCATCTGATGAAGTTGTTTCTTGGTTAGTGACTAATTCTATCTCTATTTGGGGGTTTTGTGCAAGCTACCTGTGCTGTGAAAGAAATGTCTGTGCTTTTTTGTATTTGGTGGTGAGCTAACATAAATATGTGGTGTTTTCGCTGTAAAACATTTTAAAAATCGGACATGTTGGCTGGATTCACAAGATGTTTATCTTTCATTTGCTGTATTGGACTTGTTAATGTGTGAAAGTTAAATATTTCAAAAAAATATTTTTTGAATTTCACGCGCTGCCTTTTCAGTGGAATGTGGGGGGGGGTTCCGCTAGCGGAACCCCGGGGCTAGACAGGTTTAACCACCTAACTGAGGAACTCAATTTAACCTTGCGCAATACTCTAGATGCAGTCGCATCTGTCACGACTTCCACCGAAGGTAGTTCCTCTCCCTGTTCGGTCGGCGGTCGGCGTCGCCGGTCTACTAGCCATCATCGATCCCTTTTTCCTTTTCCGTTTGTTTTGTCTTTGGTTCTTTTCACACCTGGTTTCATTTGCCTTAATTTCAGTGTGTATATATTTACCCTGTTGCCTGCCTAGGTTTGTGTGGGATTATTCTTTTCATGTGCTTGGTGAGGTTATGCCATTTTTTTTGTTTTCACGGATTCATAAGAGTGTGTTATTGTCGGAACTTTGTTTGTTCCTCCGTGCGTTTGTTCGGGTTCTCTGTTGTCGAGTGCGTTGTACCTTTTTTGATTGTGCCATGCCTGTGTTGGTGGACTTGCCAATTAAAGTACGCTTCTCAGACCTCTCTGCTCTCCTGCGCCTTACTCCTTCACCTACCTCCTAACGCAACATTATCACAGCGCCCCTAAAAACAAAAAGCATTTATCATAAGAAACTAGCTCCCTGGTATACAGAAAATACCCGAGCTCTGATGCAAGCTTCCAGGAATTTGGAACGGAAATGTCGCTACACCAAACTGGAAGTCTTCCGACTAGCTTGGAAAGACAGTACCGTGCAGTATCGAAGAGCCCTCACTGCTGCTCGATCATCCTATTTTTCCAACTTAATTGAGGAAAATAAGAACAATCCAAAATTTATTTTTGATATTGTCGCGAAGCTAACTAAAAAGCAGCATTCCCCAAGCGAGGATGGCTTTCACTTCAGCAGTGTTACATTCATGAACTTCTTTGAGGAAAAGATCATGATCATTAGAAAGCAAATTACGGACTCCTCTTTAAATCTGCCTATTCCTCCAAAGCTCAGTTGTTCTGAGTCTGCACAACTCTGCCAGGACCTAGGATCAAGGGATACACTCAAGTGTTTTAGTACTATATCTCTTGACACAGTGATGAAAATAATCATGGCCTTCTTAACCTTCAAGCTGCATACTGGACCCTATTCCAACTAAACTACTGAAAGAGCTTCTTCCTGTGCTTGGCCCTCCTATGTTGAACATAATAAACGTCTCTCTATCCACCGGATGTGTACCAAACTCACTAAAAGTGGCAGTAATAAAGCCTCTCTTGAAAAAGCCAAACCCATAAACTATCGGCCTATATCGAATCTCCCATTCCTCTCAACATTTTTAGAAAAAGCTGTTACGCAGCAGCTCACTGCCTTCCTGAAGACAATGTATACAAAACACTTCAGTCTGGTTTTAGACCCCATCATAGCACTGAGACTGCACTTGTGAAGGTGATAAATGACCTTTTAATTGCGTCAGACCGAGACTCTGCATCTGTCCTCGTGCTCCTAGACCTTAGTGCTGCTTTTGATACCATTGATCACCACATTCTTTTGGAGAGATTGGAAACCCAAATTGGTCTACACTGACAAGTTCTGGCCTGGTTTAGATCTAATCTGTTGGAAAGATATCAGTTTGCCTCTGTGGATGGTTTGTCCTCTGACAAATCAACTGTAAATGTCGGTGTTCCTCAAGGTTCCGTTTTAGGACCACTATTGTTTTCACTATATATTTTACCTCTTGGTGATGTAATTCGGAAACATAGTGTTAACTTTCACAGCGATGCGGATGACACACAGCTGTACATTTCGATGAAACATGGTGAAGCCCCAACATACCCTCCCTGGAAGCCTGTGCTTCAGACATAAGGAAGTGGATGGCTGCAAATGTTCTACTTTTAACCTTTCTTGGGTAGGGGGCAGTATTTTGACATCCGGATGAAAAGTGTGCCGAAAGTAAACTGCCTGTTACTCAGGCCCAGAAGCTAGGATATGCATATAATTGGTAGATTTGGATAGAAACCACTCTAAAGTTTCTAAAACTGTTAAAATGATGTCTGTGAGTATAACAGAACTGATATGGGTCTCGA
Source organism: Salvelinus namaycush (assembly GCF_016432855.1). Lineage (NCBI taxonomy): Eukaryota > Metazoa > Chordata > Actinopteri > Salmoniformes > Salmonidae > Salvelinus > Salvelinus namaycush. The sequence continues at coordinate 83,132,662 of NC_052310.1, forward strand.
CCCAGCCCTGTGCAACTGGGTACTGGACTTCCTGATGGGCCGCCCCCCAGGTGGTGAGGGTAGGTAACAACATCTCCACCCCGCTGATCCTCAACCCTGTGGCCCCACAAGGGTGCGTTCTGAGCCCTCTCCTGTACTCCCTGTTCATCCACGACTGCGTGGCCATGCACGCCTCCAACTCAATCATCAAGTTTGCGGACGACACTACAGTGGTAGGCTTGATTACCAACAACGATGAGACGGCCTACAGGGAGGAGGTGAGGGCCCTCGGAATGTGGTGTCAGGAAAATAACCTCACAATCAACGTCAACAAAACAAAGGAGATGATTGTGGACTTCAGGAAACAGCAAAGGGAGCACCCCCCTATCCACATTGACGGGACAGTAGTGGAGAGGGTAGTAAGTTTTAAGTTCCTCGGCGTACACATCACGGACAAACTGAATTGGTCCACCCACACAGACAGCGTTGTGAAGAAGGCGCAGCAGCGCCTCTTCAACCTCAGGAGGCTGAAGAAATTTGGCTTGTCACCAAAAGCACTCACAAACTTCTACAGATGCACAATCGAGAGCATCCTGTCGGGCTGTATCACCGCCTGGTACGGCAACTGCTCTGCCCACAACCGTAAGGCTCTACAGAGGGTAGTGAGGTCTGCACAACGCATCACTGGGGGCAAACTACCTGCCCTCCAGGACACCTACACCACCCGATGTCACAGGAAGGCCATAAAGATCATCAAGGACAACAACCACCTGAGCCACTGCCTGTTCACCCCGCTATCATCCAGAAGGCGAGGTCAGTACAGGTACATCAAAGCAGGGACTGAGAGACTGAAAAACAGCTTCTATCTCAAGGCCATCAAACTGTTAAACAGCCACCACCAACATTGAGTGGCTGCTGCCAACATACTGACTCAACTCCAGCCCACTTTAATAATGGAAATTGATGGAAATTGATAAAAAATGTATCACTAGCCACTTTAAACAATGCCACTTAATATAATGTATATGTATATACTGTACTCTATCATCTACTGCATCTTGCCATCTTTATGTAATACATGTATCACTAGCCACTTTAAACGATGCCACTTTTATGTTTACATACCCTACATTACTCATCTCATATGTATATACTGTACTCGATACCATCTAGTGCGTCTTGCCTATGCCGTTCTGTACCATCACTCATTCATATATCTTTATGTACATATTCTTTATCCCTTTACACTTGTGTGTATAAGGTAGTAGTTGTGGAATTGATAGGTTAGATTACTTGTTGGTTATTACTGCATTGTCGGAACTAGAAGCACAAGCATTTCGCTACACTCGCATTAACATCTGCTAACCATGTGTATGTGACAAATAAAATTTTATTTGGTTTGATTTGATATGGCAGGTGAAACCCAGAGGACAAACCATCCCAAAAAATATATATAAGTCCTCCCAGATTGCAGTTCCTAGGGATTCCACTAGATGTCAACAGTATTTAGAAAGAGTTTCAGGCTGGTTTTTGGAAAAATGAGCCAGAAATTGTCGTTTTTCTAGGTGGCTCCCATTTTGGCTGTTGTGTTTCCAAGCGCGTGGAAGAGAACGCGTTCTTTGGTATTTTTCTCCAGTAAAGACAATAACGATTCTCCGTCTTAAATTTGATCATTTATTTACGTATTAGGTTACCTAAGGTTTGATTATAAACGTTGTTTGACTTGTTTGGAAAAGTTTATTAGTAAGGTTTGGGATTCATTTTGTATGCATTTTGATGAAGGGAAACTGGGTGGATTATTGACTGCAGCGCGCCAGCTAAACTGAGTTTTTATGGATATATAGAAGGACATTATCGAATAAAATGACCATTTGTGATGTAACTGGGAACTTTCGGAGTCACAACAGAAGAAGATCAAAGGTAAGATATTTTTTTATATCGCTATTTCTGACTTTCGTGTCGCACCTGCCTGATTGAAATATGTTTTTCATGCTTTTGTATGCGGGGCGATGTCCTCAGATAATCGCATGGTTTGCTTTCGCCGTAAAGCCTTTTTGAAATCTGACACAGCGGCTGGATTAACAAGAAGATAAGCTTTATTTTGATGTATTACACTTGTGATTTTATGAAAGTTAAATATTTATAATACTGTAGTTTGAATTTCGCGCTCTGCAATTTCACCGGATGTTGGCCAGGTGGGACGCTACCGTCCCACCTGCCTATAAGAAGTTAAACTCAGACAAAACAGAGATGCTTGTTCTAGGTCCCAAGAAACAAAGAGATTTTCTGTTGAATCTGACAATTAATCTTGATGGTTGTACAGTCGTCTTCGGCGTTACTCTGGACCCTGATCTCTCTTTTGACGAACACATCAAGACTGTTTCAAGGACTGCTTTTTCGCATCTACGTAACATTGCAAAAATCAGAAACTTTCTGTCCAAAAATGATGCAGAAAAAGTAGTGTATGCTTTTGTCGCATCTAGGTTGGACGACTGCAATGCACTACTTTCCGGCTACCCGGATAAAGCACTAAATAAACTTCAGTTAGTGCTAAACATGGCTGCTAAAATCTTGACTAGAACCAAAAAAATGTATCATATTACTCCAGGGCTAGCCTCGCTACACTGGCTTCCTGTTAAGGCAAGGGCTGATTTCAAGGTTTAACTGCTAACCTACAAAGCATTACATGGCTTTGCTTCTACTTATCTTTCCGATTTGGTCCTGCCCGTACATACCTACACGTACGCTACGGCCACAAGACGCAGGCCTCCTTACTGTCCCTAGAATTTCTAAGCAAACAGCTGGAGGCAGGGCTTTCTCCTATAGAGCTCCATTTTTATGGAATGGTCTGCCTACCCATGTGAGAGACGCAGACTCGGTCTCAACCTTTAAGTCTTTATTGAAGACTCATCTCTTCAGTGGGTCATATGATTGAGTGTAGTCTGGCCCAGGAGTGTGAAGGTGAACGGAAAGGCTCTGGAGCAACGAACCGCCCTTGCTGTCTCTGCCTGGCCGGTTCCCCTCTCTCCACTGGGATTCTCTGCCTCTAATCCTATTACAGGGGCTGAGTCACTGGCTTACTGGTGCTCTTCCATGCCGTCCCTAGGAGGAGTGCGTCACTTGAGTGGGTTGAGTTACTGGCGTGATCTTCCTGTCCGGGTTGGCGCTCCCCCTTTGGTTGTGCCGTGTCGGAGATCTTTGTGGGCTATACTCGGCCTTGTCTCAGGATGGTAAGTTGGTGGTTGGAGATATCCCTCTAGTGGTGTGGGGGCTGTGCTTTGGCAAAGTGGGTGGGGTTATATCCTTCCTGTTTGGCCCTGTCCGTGGGTATCGTCGGACGGGGCCACAGTGTCTCCCGACCCCTCCTGTCTCAGCCTCCAGTATTTATGCTGCAGTAGTTTGTGTCGGGGGGCTAGGGTCAGTCTGTTATATCTGGAGTATTTCTCCTGTCTTATCCGTGTCCTCTGTGAATTTAAGTATGCTCTCTCTAATTCTCTCTTTCTCTCTTTCTTTCTCTCTCTCGGAGGACCTGAGCCCTAGGACCATGCCTCAGGACTACCTGGCATGATGACTCCATGCTGTCCCCAGTCCACCTGGCCATGCTGCTGCTCCAGTTTCAACTGTTCTGCCTGCGGCTATGGAACCCTAACCTGTTCACCGGACGTGCTACCTGTCCCAGACCTGCTGTTTTCAACTCTCTAGCGACATCAGGAGCGGTAGAGATACTCTGAATGATCGGCTATGAAAAGCCAACTGACATTTACTCCTGAGGTGCTGACCTGTTGCACCCTCGACAACCACTGTGATTATTATTATTTGACCCTGCTGGTCATCTATGAACATTTTAACATCTTGGCCATGTTCTGTTATAATCTCCACCCAGCACAGCCAGAAGAGGACTGGCCACCCCTCATAGCCTGGTTCCTCTCTAGGTTTCTTCCTAAGTTCTGTCATTTCTAGGGAGTTTTTTCTAGCCACCGTGCTTCTACAACTGCATTGCTTGCTGTTTGGGGTTTTAGGCTGGGTTTCTGTACAGCACTTTGTGACATTAGCTGATGTAAGAAGGGCTTTATAATACATTTGAATTGATTTGATTTGAACTTAGTCAAAACCTGTCTGCAGTTTCGGCATCTAATATAACTCTAGTGGATCATTTAACAGTGACATCAACCTGGATACACACATCATAAACAACGGTCATAAAGCAGTGAGAGGGTAAACGTACCACTGCCATTTGTGTGAAGGAGCGCTTGACGTTGTTGGCTATGGCGATTCTGGTGGGACTCATGTCTCTGTAGGCCTGGACAAAGTTCTCCATTGACCTGCAAAAGAGAATCACATTACTTACAATCGCTGTACACTACTCTAGCTCTAACAACCATCAGTACAAGAACACAACTGAATAAAAACCGGTAGGAGAGACACACTGAATCAGTAGGACAGACACACTGAATCAGTAGGACAGGCACACTGAATCAGTAGGACGGGCACACTGAATCAGTAGGACGGACACACTGAATCAGTAGGACGGACACACTGAATCAGTAGGACGGACACACTGAATCAGTAGGACGGACACACTGAATCATTAGGACGGACACACTGAATCAGTAGGACGGACGCACTGAATCAGTAGGACGGACACACTGAATCAGTAGGACGGACGCACTGAATCAGTAGGACGAACGCACTGAATCAGTAGGACGGACGCACTGAATCAGTAGGACGGACGCACAGAATCAGTAGGACGGACGCACAGAATCAGTAGGACGGACGCACAGAATCAGTAGGACGGACACACAGAATCAGTAGGACGGACACACTGAATCAGTAGGACAGACACACTGAATCAGTAGAACAGACACACTGAATCAGTAGGACAGACACACTGAATCAGTAGGACAGACACACTGAATCAGTAGGACGGACACACTGAATCAGTAGGACAGACACACTGAATCAGTAGGACAGACACACTGAATCAGTAGGACGGACACACTGAATCAGTAGGACAGACACACTGAATCAGTAGGACAGACACACTGAATCAGTAGGACGGACACACTGAATCAGTAGGACGGACACACTGAATCAGTAGGACGGACACACTGAATCAGTAGGACAGACACACGGTAGGCCCTCTATAGTACCTCTGCTTGTGCATCATGTTGACTGGCATGTTCTGACATGAGTGGCTTCTGCCCATGGAGTTCACCTGTAGTAGACAGTTTAACGGAGGATCTGGGGGCCATTGCAGGTTCTGATGTCCACCCATGGAGGACAGACGTGTGCTGGCTGGGGCGTGGTAGGGGGGGATCTGTGTGGGGCCTGTGTATGGCAGAGTAGGCCTGGAGTCCATGGGGCTCATTTGGCTGTGGTTGGGGCCTCTCTTGTCTCCTGGGGCCCACTTGGCGGGCTGGTAGTGGTCAGACTGTGGGGATCTCAGGTTTTGGAAGAGGCTGGCGATGTTGCTGAAGCTATTCTGTGTGGTGAGGTGGCCCAGTGGGCCAGTGGCCCCCTCTGGGCCTCCAGGCACCTCCTCAGGAATGATGGGATGGAGCTGGAAGTCCTCTCCGTCCATGGGGATGTAGGGCGCCAGGGTCTCCAGGTCCAGATCACTCAAGGCCGACTGAGAGGGTCACATCACATTACATCACACAACCCCAAGAAAGCAACCATGACCAATTGTGTTAAATAAATGTCAATCTAGTATAATGTCAACCTTCCTCATCCACACTGATTCAGTAATGGGTCTGTGAAGTGCCAGTGAGACTGACCTGGGTGCTCCCAGGGCTCTTGGGCCCCTCTGTGTCGAGAGCAAAGAGCTTCTCAGTCAGCTCTACCTTCAGGTCACTCTCTCTCTCATTGTAGTAATCCCCTGGGCTGCTGGGCTGTACCCACAGAGAGGAGAGAGAGATTGAGAGAGAGAAAGAGGACAGGACAAAAGCTCCCTTGAGGCCTAAGTAACTAAGTGACCAGTGCTTATTCCAACCATCCACCCCTCTATTCTCACGACACTCACACGACACTCACGCCCCCTGTCGCAAGCACCTAGGATCCATGCCCACTCCATAACACACACACCAGTGGAGGCTGCCGAGGGGAGGACGGCTCATAATAATGGCTGGAATGGAGTAAATGGAATGGCATCAAACCATGTGTTTGATGTATTTGATACCATTCCACTGATTCCGCTCCAGCCATTACCACGAGCCTGTCCTCCCCAATTAAGGTGCCACGAACCTCCTGTAACACACACACACACACAAACAAGTTTTGGGACACTGTAAAGTCCATGGAGAACAAGAGCACCTCCTCCCAGCTGCCCACTGCACTGAGGCTAGGCAACACGGTCACCACCGATAAATCCATGATAATCGAACATTTCAATAGGCATTTCTCTACGGCTGGCCATGCTTTCCTCCTGGTTACCCCAACCCCGGTCATCAGCTCCGCACCCCCCGCAGCTACTTGCCCTAGCCTCCCCATCTTCTCCTTCACCCAAATCCAGATCGCAGATGTTCTGAAAGAGCTGCAAAACCTGGACCCACTCTTTGTAAAATTATCCGTCGCCATTGTTGCAACCCCTATTACCAGTCTGTTCAACCTCTCTTTCGTATCGTCCGAGATCCCTAAAGATTGGAAAGCTGCCGCGGTCATCCCCCTTTTCAAAGGGAGGGATACTCTAGACCCAAACTGTTATAGACCTATATCCATCCTGCCCTGCCTTTCTAAAGTCTTTGAAAGCCAAGTAAATAAACAGATCACCGATCATTTCGAGTCCCACCATACCTTCTCCCCTGTGCAATCCGGTTTCCGAGCTGGTCATGGGTGCACCTCAGCCACGCTCAAGGTACTAGACGATATCATAACCGCCATCGATAAAAGTCAGTACTGTGCAGCCGTCTTCATAGACCTGGCCAAGGCTTTCGACTCTGTCAATCACCGTATTCTTATCGGCAGACTCAATAGCCTTGGTTTCTCAAATGACTGCCTCGCCTGGTTCACCAACTACTGCGCAGACAGAGTTCAGTGTGTCAAATCGGAGGGCCTGTTGTCCGGACCTCTGGCAGTCTCTATGGGGGTACCACAGGGTTCAATTCTCGGACCGACTCTTTTCTCTGTATGTATCAACGATGTCGCTCTTGCTGCGGGTAATTCCCTGATCCACCTCTACACAGACCACACCATTCTGTATACATCTGGCCCTTCTTTGGACACTGTGTTAACAAACCTCCAAACGAGCCTCAATGCCATACAACACTCCTTCCGTCGCCTCCAACTGCTCTTAAACGCTAGCAAAACAAAATGCATGCTTTTCAACCGTTCACTGCCCGCAACCGCACGCCCGACTAGCGTCACTACTCTGGACGGTTCTGACCTAGAATACGTGGACAACTACAAATACCTAGGTGTCTGGCTAGACTGTAAACTCTCCTTCCAGACTCATATCAAACATCTCCAATCCAAAATCAAATCTAGAATTGGCTTTCTATTTCGCAACAAAGCCTCCTTCACTCACGCCGCCAAACTTACCCTAGTAAAACTGACTATCCTACCGATCCTCGACTTCGGCGATGTCATCTACAAAATAGCTTCCAATAATCTACTCAGCAAATTGGATCACAGTGCCATCCATTTTGTTACCAAAGCGCCTTATACCACCCACCACTGCGACCTGTATGCTCGATTTGGCTGGCCCTCGCTACATATTCGTTACCAGACCCACTGGCTCCAGGTCATCTATAAGTCTATGCTAGGTAAAGCTCCGCCTTATCTCAGCTCATTGGTCATGATAACAACACCCACCCGTAGCACGTGCTCCAGCAGGTATATCTCACTGGTCATCCCCAAAGCCAACACCTCCTTTGGCCGCCTTTCCTTCCAGTTCTCTGCTGCCAGTGACTGGAACGAATTGCAAAAATCGTTGAAGCTAGAGACTTACATTTCCCTCACTAACTTTAAACATCAGCTATCTGAGCAGCTAACCGATCGCTGCAGCTGTACATAGTCCATCTGTAAATAGCCCACCCAATCTACCTACCTCATCCCCATATTGTTTTTATTTACTTTGCTGCTCTTTTGCACACCAGAATCACTACTTACACACCATCATCTGCTCATCTATCACTCCAGTGTTAATCTGCTGAATTGTAATTACTTTGCTACTATGGCCTATTTATTGCCTTACCTCCTCATGCCTTTTGCACACATTGTATATAGATTTTCTTTTTTTCTATTGTGTTATTGACTGTACGCTTGTTTATTCCATATGTAACACTGTGTTGTTGTTTGTGTCGCACTGCTTTGCTTTGTCTTGGCCAGGTCGCAGTTGTAAATGAGAACTTGTTCTCAACTAGCTTACCTGGTTAAATAAAGAAATATGTATATATTTTTAAACACACACGCAAACACACGCGCGCACACAAACAAGTATACACATCGTGACACATGCACACACGCACAAACAAATGCACACATCGTGACACACATGCAGGATCACACACACGTAGGCTACACAGGCACGAACACACACACACACACACACACACAATACATAAAAGTGGAAGAAAAGCTAGTAAAACAGGATTGTGGTAGAAGACGTGGTGAACAAGACAATAGATGACAGGAGAGTTCTGGAAGAGTTCAAGGAGAGTTCAAGGAGAGTTCAAGACGAGTTCTAGGAGAGTTCAAGGCAAGTTCTTGAAGAGTTCTAGGAGAGTTCTAGAAGGACACCAGGGCAGTAGTAGCTACATACCGTGGAATAACTGCTCAGGCTAGGGGGGGCAGTGCTGGGGGTGGCGCTGCCCGGTGTGGGGTTCTGGGGTACTGAGAAAGTGGCAGCCATTTGTTTGGACATGTCTCCTGCTGGGCAGGGTTTGTGGGGATCACTACCCAAGCCCTGAGGGGCCGGGGGGGGCATGGGAGACATCTTGGGGTATAGAGGAGGATGAGGCTCCTCAAATGGTGGCCTTCCTGTAGGACACAACCATGTAAACAGTAAATGGTTAGCATTCCTGTTTTCAAAGAAGTTATAGTATTATCTTAGACTACAGATGGTGTAATCTCGTCCACAAGCCAGCTCTCTCTCTCTGTCAAACTGTCTGGTTTCACAGCACCTCAGAACGGGACTTGACTGGAAGTCTATGGCAGGAGATGACGAAACAACCGCTGGTTTTAATTGGGTAATCTCTCAGTCCATCACCATCTAGCATAATCCTTAGAACCTCCCCCTACATGATGGCCTTCAAATCGCGAGCAGGGCAAGAGATATAAACAAGGAAGTGAGTTCAGAAAATCTAAAAGTACGCATCTTAGAAATAGTTTTCACATATAAACTTTATATGCCCAAACTCAGATTCAATTGGGCTTCCCAAAACCAATATGGTCAATGTCCTAGAAACATTTTTTATTGCCAATTATCGCCATTTTTCTAAGTCCCATCTAATACAGATGTAGTAGGCTTGGTCCCTCTCCCACCTCGATTTCAACCACATCAAGTCCCAGTTTGTTGCACAGTTATCAGGCTCTATGCACCATCAATTGGATCCTTGGGACGACGTTAGAGATGGCGCAGGTATAAGTGCATGGCTTTGGGGAGATGGATAGTAATGGGATGATACGGGGTTAAGGAGAGATCTAAAGTAGAATGGGAAATATTGGGGGGGATTCTGACCAAAGTCAAGGGTGATGATGGCATCTCCAGGTGTGGGGGCCAGTTGAGCAAGGTCCTCTGGCTCCTCTTTCAGTTTGGTGAACAGGATCTCCATGGGCTCTGCGGCCACCGCAGCACCACTCTGGCTGAAGAAGCTCTTCATGTTGTGTGGCTTGAACAGGGACTCAGTCTGGTCCATGGAGAAGATCATGGACTTGTTCTCCACGTCACTGAAAACCCACAGAGAAACAGAGGGATACCTCAGGGATGTGTTATGTTACCTACTACGACCCCTACGACCCCTTCGGTCTCAGCCTCCAGTATTTATGCTGCAGTAGTTTGTGTCGGGGGGCTAGGGTTAGTCTGTTATATCTGCAGTATTTCTCATGTCTTATCCGGTGTCTTGTGTGAAATTCTTTCTTTCTCTCTCTCGGAGGACCTGAGCCCTAGGATCATCCCTCAGGACTACCTGACCTGATAACTCCTTGCTGTCCCCAGTCCACCTGGCCGTGTTGCTGCTCCAGTTTCAACTGTTCTGTCTGCGGCTATGGAACCCTGACCTGTTCACCGGATGTGCTACCTGTCCCAGACCTGCTGTTTTCAACTCTCTAGAGACAGCAGGAGCAGTAGAGATACTCTGAATGATTGGCTATGAAAAGCCAACTGACATTTACTCCTGAGGTGCTGACCTGTTGCACCTTCGACAACCACTGTGATTATTATTTTTTGACCCTGCTGGTCATCTATGAACATTTTAACATCTTGGCCATGTTCTGTTATAATCTCCACCCAGCACAGCCAGAAGAGGACTGGCCACCCCTCATAGCCTGGTTCCTCTCTAGGTTTCTTCCTAGGTTCTGTCCTTTCTAGGGAGTTTTTTCTAGCAACCATGCTTCTACACCTGCATTGCTTGCTGTTTGGGATTTTAGGCTGGGTTTCTGTACAGCACTTTGAGATATCAGCTGATGTAAGAAGGGCTTTATAAATACATTTGATTTGATTTTCTAACAGATTAAGCTGCTGTACTACTGCAATACATTTGAAATAGCAGCCTTCCACAATCACTTCCTCCCCCCAATGTTGGACACTATGGGCCAGTTTCCTGGACACAGGTTAAACCTTGTCATGGACATCCTGGAGTAGGGTTAATCAGGGTATGTCCCCCTCTGCCTCCCTACCCAAACCTCACCATCTTAACCTCTGACCCCCAACACTTGACCCCTGACCCTTGACCTGAGACCGGTGACCCTACCTGAGGACATAGTTGACACAGACAATGCACTGCGGCTGGGAATTCCGGCTGTTGTAGATGACTGTGCCCTGAGTCTCCACCCACACGTAGCCTCCATGTTTGGCCAGCATACGATACTGTCCACTCACTGCCTGGCCTTTACTGCACACTGTACAAAGATGGAGAGAGAGATTAAAAAAAAGAAGTTTTTATTTAAACTTTATTTAACTAGGCAAGTCAGTTAAGAACAAATGCTTATTTCCAATGACGGCCTACCGGGGAACAGTGGGTTAACTGCCTTGTTCAGGGGAAAAATGACCGATTTTAACCAAAATAGATAGATAGATAGATAGATAGAGAGAGAGAGAGAGAGAGAGAAAGTATAATTCAAGCTGGATGGAGATGAATAGAAGAGGAACTCAGAGAGCAAGCAGCAGAGTGAAGAGCAGCGAGGTTCAGGTCAGGGTAAGACTAAGATAGATGTTGAAGAGGAGAACGTTTTAGGGGTGAGGAGAGAATGAGAGATAGAGAAGTACTGTATCAGGGTAGAGAAGAAGAGGAGTTGGCTCAAGTCCAGGGCTGGCTTGTAAAAGGAGCAGGCCAGGGGTAGTAGGGGTCCCAGGGCTGGCTTATGAAGGAGCAGGCCTGGGGTAGTAGGGTCATGCCAGGGCTGGTTTGTGAGAGGAGCAGGCCCGGGGTTGTAGGGTCCATCCCAGGGCTGGTTTGTGAGAGGAGCAGGCCCGGGGTTGTAGGGTCCATCCCAGGGCTGGTTTGTGAGAGGAGCAGGCCCGGGGTTGTAGGGTCCATCCCAGGGCTTGCTTGTGAAAGGAGCAGGCCTGGGGTAGTAGGGTCATCCCAGGGCTGGCTTGTGAAAGGAGCAGGCCCGGGGTCGTAGGGTCATGCCAGGGCTGGCTTATGAACGGAGCAGGTCCGAGCTCATAGGGGTCATCCCAGGGCTGGCTTGTGAAAGGAGCAGGCCTGGGGTAGTAGGGTCATGCCAGGGCTGGCTTATGAAGGAGCAGGCCCGGGGTCGTAGGGTCATCCCAGGGCTGGCTTATGAACGGAGCAGGTCCGAGCTCATAGGGGTCATCCCAGGGCTGGCTTGTGAAAGGAGCAGGCCTGGGTCGTAGGGCTGGATAAGAGTGAGTAAACACAGACCAGGGCTGCTCCAGGCCAGTCATGTTGCCGTAGAGACCCCAGCTGGCCACATAGAGATCCCACCTGCCCAGTGCATTCAGTCTGCCTGGGCTAACCACACCACTGATTGATTGATTGATGCCATTTTCATAGACTGCGACAAGGAGCCTGGAGCTCAGTTGACAGGTTGAGAGGAAAGGAGAACTAGACTCATAAAGGAGTCGAGCTGCTGGTACTAGCATTTACACACACACACACACACACACACACACACACACACACACACACACACACACACACACACACACACACACACACACAAACTCCCACAGAAGCCCACAGCACAACGCAACACACACACACACACACACACACAAAAACTCCCACAGAAGCCCACAGCGCAACACAATCCAGACCCACACTTCTCCTATTACAGAGAGAGGCTTTAATGATGTGTAAATGTCACTGGGGGACAGAAGCCATCTCACCGGAGGGCCTCATTACAGGAGCAATGTGGGACACCTGGTCCCCTGTCACTACAGACGCCCTGCGCTCCTCTTATCTCCCCAGTCACAGGTCAGCCCTAATGGGATTGAAGACATCTTAATACCGGCCCAGGTCCACAGAGCCATGATAATGAAATAAGGTGTGTTTGGAATTATATTCAGAACTCACATCTGAAATGTCATTTGGCTGACAGAGTGGCCTGGTGGGGTTTAGATGTGATGTGTGTGAGGGGGAGCTGGGGGCTGATGTGAGGGTACTGTGTGTGAGGGGGAGCTGGGGGCTGATGTGAGGGTACTGTGTGTGAGGGGGAGCTGGGGGCTGATGTGAGGGTACTGTGTGTGAGAGGGGGTGGGGGCTGATGTGAGGGTACTGTGTGTGAGGGGGAGCTGGGGGCTGATGTGAGGGTACTGTGTGTGAGGGGGGTTGGGGGCTGATGTGAGGGTACTGTGTGTGAGAGGAGTTGGGGGCTGATGTGAGGGTACTGTGTGTGAGAGGGGTTGGGGGCTGATGTGAGGGTACTGTGTGTGAGGGGGGTTGGGGGCTGATGTGAGGGTACTGTGTGTGAGAGGGGTTGGGGGCTGATGTGAGGGTACTGTGTGAGAGAGGGGGTGGGGGCTGATGTGAGGGTACTGTGTGTGAGAGGGGGTGGGGGCTGATGTGAGGGTACTGTGTGTGAGAGGGGTTGGGGGCTGATGTGAGGGTACTGTGTGTGAGGGGGGTTGGGGGCTGATGTGAGGGTACTGTGTGTGAGAGGGGTTGGGGGCTGATGTGAGGGTACTGTGTGAGAGAGGGGTTGGGGGCTGATGTGAGGGTACTGTGTGTGAGAGGGGTTGGGGGCTGATGTGAGGGTACTGTGTGTGAGGGGAGCTGGGGGCTGATGTGAGGGTACTGTGTGTGAGAGGGGTTGGGGGCTGATGTGAGGGTACTGTGTGTGAGAGGGGTTGGGGGCTGATGTGAGGGTACTGTGTGTGAGAGGGGGTGGGGGCTGATGTGAGGGTACTGTGTGTGAGAGGGGGGGGGGGCTGATGTGAGGCTACTGTGTGTGAGAGGGGTTGGGGGCTGATGTGAGGGTACTGTGTGTGAGAGGGGGTGGGGGCTGATGTGAGGCTACTGTGTGTGAGAGGGGTTGGGGGCTGATGTGAGGGTACTGTGTGTGAGAGGGGTTGGGGGCTGATGTGAGGGTACTGTGTGTGAGGGGGCCTGGGGGCTGATGTGAGGGTACTGTGTGTGAGAGGGGTTGGGGGCTGATGTGAGGGTACTGTGTGTGAGGGGGGTTGGGGGCTGATGTGAGGGTACTGTGTGTGCGGGGATCTGGGGGCTGATGTGAGGGTACTGTGTGTGAGGGGGTCTGGGGGCTGATGTGAGGGTACTGTGTGTGCGGGGATCTGGGGGCTGATGTGAGGGTACTGTGTGTGCGGGGATCTGGGGGCTGATGTGAGGGTACTGTGTGTGCGGGGATCTGGGGGCTGATGTGAGGGTACTGTGTGTGAGGGGGTCTGGGGGATGGTGTGAAGGTATTGTGTGTGAGGGGGACTGGGGCCTGATGTGATGTTAGTGTATGGTGTCTGGGGGCTGATGTGATGTGAGGGTTTTGTGTGTCTGAGGGGTTCTGGGGGCTGATTCAATGTGAGGGTATGGTTTATGAGGGGAGCTGGGAGCTGAACATTGCCTGAGGTGTTCTTTGTGTTTCAGAAGCTGGTGGACGTCAACATGGATTGTTTCATCTCTGGGCTGGTAAAAGCAATAACCATACACGAAACAGAGGAGAACAGGGCCAGAGGGAGGGAGAGGTGGACAGAAAGGAAATCAAGGTAACAGGATGGAAACTACAGGTGTTTGACTAGGGCCTGCTAGAGTAGCACAAACATAAACTACAGGTGTTTGAATAGGGCCTGCTACAGTAGCACAGACAAACTACAGGTGTTTGAATAGGGCCTGCTACAGTAGCACAGACATAAACTACAGGTGTTTGAATAGGGCCTGCTACAGTAGCACGAACATGAACACAGTTGTTTGAATAGGGCCTGCTACAGTAGCACGAACATGAACTACAGGTGTTTGAATAGGGCCTGCTACAGTAGCACGAACATGAACTACAGGTGTTTGAATAGGGCCTGCTACAGTAGCACAAACATGAACTACAGGTGTTTGAATAGGGCCTGCTACAGTAGCACGAACATGAACTACAGGTGTTTGACTAGGGCCTGCTACAGTAGCACGAACATGAACACAGTTGTTTGAATAGGGCCTGCTACAGTAGCACAACCATAAACTACAGGTGTTTGAATAGGGCCTGCTATAGTAGCACGAACATGAACTACAGGTGTTTGAATAGGGCCTGCTATAGTAGCACAACCATAAACTACAGGTGTTTGAATAGGGCCTGCTATAGTAGCACGAACATAAACTACAGGTGTTTGAATAGGGCCTGCTACAGTAGCACAAACATGAACTACAGGTGTTTGAATAGGGCCTGCTACAGTAGCACAAACATGAACTACAGGTGTTTGAATAGGGCCTGCTACAGTAGCACAAACATGAACTACAGGTGTTTGACTAGGGCCTGCTACAGTAGCACGAACATGAACTACAGGTGTTTGAATAGGGCCTGCTACAGTAGCACAAACATGAACTACAGGTGTTTGAATAGGGCCTGCTACAGTAGCACAGACAAACTACAGGTGTTTGAATAGGGCCTGCTACAGTAGCACGAACATGAACACAGTTGTTTGAATCGGGTCTGCTACAGTAGCACGAACATGAACTACAGGTGTTTGACTAGGGCCTGCTACAGTAGCACAAACATGAACTACAGGTGTTTGAATAGGGCCTGCTACAGTAGCACGAACATGAACACAGTTGTTTGAATCGGGTCTGCTACAGTAGCACGAACATGAACTACAGGTGTTTGACTAGGGCCTGCTACAGTAGCACGAACATGAACTACAGGTGTTTGAATAGGGCCTGCTACAGTAGCACAAACATGAACTACATGTGTTTGACTAGGGCCTGATACAGTTGCACAAACATAAACTACAGGTGTTTGACTAGGGCCTGCTACAGTAGCACAAACATGAACTACAGCTGTTGGAATAGGGCCTGCTACAGTAGCACAAACATAAACTACAGGTGTTTGACTAGGGCCTGCTACAGTAGCACGAACATGAACTACAGGTGTTTGACTAGGGCCTGCTACAGTAGCACAAACATGAACTACAGGTGTTTGACTAGGGCCTTCTACAGTAGCACAAACATAAACTACAGGTGTTTGAATAGGGCCTGCTACAGTAGCACAAACATAAACTACAGGTGTTTGACTAGGGCCTGCTACAGTAGCACGAACATGAACTACAGGTGTTTGACTAGGGCCTGCTACAGTAGCACGAACATGAACTACAGGTGTTTGAATAGGGCCTGCTACAGTAGCACAGACAAACTACAGGTGTTTGACTAGGGCCTGCTACAGTAGCACGAACATGAACTACAGGTGTTTGAATAGGGCCTGCTACAGTAGCACAAACATGAACTACAGGTGTTTGAATAGGGCCTGCTACAGTAGCACAAACATGAACTACAGGTGTTTGACTAGGGCCTGCTACAGTAGCACGAACATGAACTACAGGTGTTTGAATAGGGCCTGCTACAGTAGCACGAACATGAACTACAGGTGTTTGAATAGGGCCTGCTACAGTAGCACAAACATGAACTACAGGTGTTTGACTAGGGCCTGCTACAGTAGCACGAACATGAACTACAGGTGTTTGAATAGGGCCTGCTACAGTAGCACAACCATAAACTACAGGTGTTTGACTAGGGTCTTCTACAGTAGCACAAACATAAACTACAGGTGTTTGAATAGGGCCTGCTACAGTAGCACAAACATAAACTACAGGTGTTTGACTAGGGCCTGCTACAGTAGCACGAACATGAACTACAGGTGTTTGACTAGGGCCTGCTACAGTAGCACGAACATGAACTACAGGTGTTTGAATAGGGCCTGCTACAGTAGCACAGACAAACTACAGGTGTTTGACTAGGGCCTGCTACAGTAGCACGAACATGAACTACAGGTGTTTGAATAGGGCCTGCTACAGTAGCACGAACATGAACTACAGGTGTTTGAATAGGGCCTGCTACAGTAGCACGAACATGAACTACAGGTGTTTGAATAGGGCCTGCTACAGTAGCACAAACATGAACTACAGGTGTTTGACTAGGGCCTGCTACAGTAGCACGAACATGAACTACAGGTGTTTGAATAGGGCCTGCTACAGTAGCACAAACATAAACTACAGGTGTTTGACTAGGGCCTGCTATAGTAGCACGAACATGAACTACAGGTGTTTGACTAGGGTCTTCTACAGTAGCACAACCATAAACTACAGGTGTTTGAATAGGGCCTGCTACAGTAGCACGAACATAAAAACCCATCTACATTTTCAGTCTGCTTCTTCTGTGTTTCATTTCACCTAACAATCTGCTAGGAAACAGATTCACAGTTTTAATAGTTTGCGGAGAAAGGGAAGTACTGGTGTTCAGACTGCATTGTCTTGTTCTGTCACACACCAGCACGGTTACTGTAAAGCATTGTCTTGTTCTCTCACACACCAGCACGGTTACTGTAAAGCATTGTCTTGTTCTCTCACACACCAGCACGGTTACTGTAAAGCATTGTCTTGATCTCTCACACACCAGCACGGTTACTGTAAAGCATTGTCTTGTTCTCGCACACATCAGCACGGTTACTGTAAAGCATTGTCTTGTTCTCTCACACACCAGCACGGTTACTGTAAAGCATTGTCTTGTTCTCTCACACACCAGCACGGTTACTGTAAAGCATTGTCTTGTTCTCTCACACACCAGCACGGTTACTGTAAAGCATTGTCTTGTTCTGTCGCACACCAGCACGGTTACTGTAAAGCATTGTCTTGTTCTCTCACACACCAGCACGGTTACTGTAAAGCATTGTCTTGTTCTCTCACACACCAGCACGGTTACTGTAAAGCATTGTCTTGTTCTCTCACACACCAGCACAGTTACTGTAAAGCATTGTCTTGTTCTCTCACACACCAGCATGGTTACTGTAAAGCATTGTCTTATTCTCTCACACACCAGCACGGTTACTGTAAAGCATTGTCTTGTTCTCTCACACACCAGCATGGTTACTGTAAAGCATTGTCTTATTCGCTCACACACCAGCACAGTTACTGTAAAGCATTGTCTTATTCGCTCACACACCAGCATGGTTACTGTAAAGCAGAAGATGAGATATAAGGTCCTCAACAGATGGTTGAGACATTCCCAACCACTTCACAATCTGTTGATGGGCCTTAAGGCAAGAGGAAGAAGTCCCTTTGTCAGCACCGGGGTTGCAGTGTAGTCAGTCTTTGTGTAGACACTCACGGTTCTGGTGGCTCTTGGTGACACTGTCAGAATCGAGGGCGTGGTACAACTCATAGACAGAGCAGCCCAGCAGGTCTTCAGGACTGTAGCCCATCAGCTCAGTGACTCTGCAATACACAGAAATACAGCCAACCGTTAACTCAGCCAACACCACTTTTCTCTGACTCTGACTCTGACTCTGACACACACACACACACACACACACACACACACACACACACACACACACACACACACACACACACACACACACACACACACACACACACACACACACACACACACACACACAGTCTCTCCTCTACCACAGCCTCTCTCCTCTACCACAGCCTCTCTCCTCTACCACAGCCTCTCTCCTCTACCACAGCCTCTCTCCTCTACCACAGTCTCTCTCCTCTACCACAGCCTCTCTCCTCTACCACAGTCTCTCCTCTCTCTCTCTCCTCTGCCAGTTTCTCCTCTACCAAAGCCTCTCCTCTCCCTCTCTCCTCTACCAAAGTCTCTCCTCTTCCACAGTCTCTCCTCTTCCACAGTCTCTCCTCTACCACAGCCTCTCCTCTCCCTCCTCTACCACAGTCTCTCCTCTCTCTCTCTCCTCTGCCAGTCTCTCCTCTACCACAGTCTCTCCTCTCTCTCTCTCCTCTGCCAGTCTCTCCTCTACCACATCCTCTCCTCTACAACAGCCTCTCCTCTCCCTTTCTCCTCTACCCCAGTCTCTCCTATACCACAGTATCTCCTCTACAACAGTATCTCCTCTCCCTCTCTCCTCTACCTCTCTCCTCTACCATAGTCTACTCTACCAGTCTCTCCTCTACCACAGTCTCTCTACCACAACAATAGTAAGGATCAGATAGCTAGGTAATAGTCAACAGGCATGGGACTCCTAGAGCATTACCCACTGGGAACACACTGTTTGCATCAAAGTTGCTTCCATGTCTTTTCAATGGAATTCCGTTGAACCAACGTGCAATAAATGTTGAATTGACGTCTACCGGCCAGCCAGCCAGACTGGAGGACAAATATGTCCTTCCTCACTGCTTTACACCCACACACCGGTTGTGTTGTTTATGTGATTGAGTGATTTGGGTTTCAATGTGTTTTTATCTCTGAGTGATATGTTTTTACCTCTGAGAGATGTGGATTTGGGTGTTAAGTACAGTAGAGAGCTCTAAACTCTCCCAATGATGCCTGCATAATCTTCAAACAGAAGAATAGGGATTTTTTGTGTTCTTACATGTCAAGGCTCTGAAAACCTGGGCTGTTAGTTAACCCCAACTAAAGCACCACTGCTGAAATATAGTTAGGTAACTCAACCTTGAGTAAGAAAAACAGCTGGTGGACCTCAATCATAGGTACTTAATATAAAATCATAGACATTTCTTAAAAAGTTAAAACAACGATGTAGACCTTAGATTAACACATAGTTTCCATATTGAAAAAGCAGTAATAATGATAATTGCAAGTTTATGGGCCAAGTAGCCTCAATCAAAGTAGCCTCAATCAAAGTAGCCTCAATCATTAAACTGTTTTCTTATCCTTGCAGGTGCAACGGTTCAAAATCTGTTGAGACCCGAGCAAGACGGAAAGTTAAATTGAAGTTTAAACCAACATTACATAAACATTTCTGAGTTCCTTCTCTTTTTTCCAGCCTTTCCCCTCTCCTCACGGGCGGTCCAAGAGCAACCCGTGCTGTGCCAGTTGGGAACATCAACCATGACCACTAATGAGCATAATGACGTACGCAAGGCATCATGGGCTGTCGCCTCATTTGCGTAATTAGAGTCGATTTGCGCAAGGATTAAATAAATACAAAATTTGAGAAAAGTAAAAAGGGGCCTCTGTTTCACAGGAAGGTACACTCTATTCTAGGAAGGAATCTTTTGTCTTTGCATGAGTGCTTGATCAGATTACAGCCGAACCCGACCGGTGTGGTTTTTAGCACTAGCAGCTAGGAGGATGGAATGTTTTTCTCTACCGGTGAGACATTGGCTCTAAGATGGCTGCCGTGTCTGTGACGCAGTTGGCCCAGAGGGGACAGCAGACACTCCTAACGGGGACATCGATCATCACAGGGACATGATGGTAGGACTTGGACTTGTCACTATTGTCACAGTTGTCATGGTGACATGCTGCTTTGGTTGCAGTGGTGATGGGTGCATAGCGCTCTCTTTGTGTGAAGTGCCCAGAGAACATGTTGTGGGTAACCTCTGGCGCTCTTTGATGATGTCGTGCGATGCAAGTCATTCTTGATGTTTTTTTCTCTCTGGTCCTGCCAAACCAAACATGTTCAGTCAGCAGATCATTATCCCGGCTTGTTTGCATGCTTGTGTGTGTTTGTGTATGTTTGCACAATTTGTCGTTCAGTGACAGCACTTCATTTGGGGTTTTACCAGCCTGCTACTGCTTACGATTTACATTATAAATGTGTGTCTGAGTCTGTGATCATATATGTCTGTATGAGAAGGTACTTTATGCATGAATATGTACAGTTGAAGTCAGAAGTTTACATACACTTAGGTTGGAGTCATGAGTCTTATTTTTCAACCACTCCACACATTTCTTGTTAAAACGAACCATAGTTTTGGCAAGTCGGTTAGGACATCTACTTTGTGCATGACACAAGTAATATTTCCAACAATTGTTTACAGACAGATTATTTCACTTATAACCCAATGTATCACAATTCCAGTGGGTCAGAAGTTTACATACACTAAGTTGACTGTGCCTTTAAACAGCTTGGAGAATTCCAGAAAATGATGTCATGGCTTTAGAAGCTTCTGATAGGCTAATTGACATCATTTGAGTCAATTGGAGCTGTACCTGTGGATGTATTACAAGGCCTACCTTCAAACACAGTGCCTCTTTGTTTGACATCATGGGAAAATGAAAATAAATCAGCCAAGGCCTCAGAATAAAAATGTAGACCTCCACAAGTCTGGTTCATCCTTGGGAGCAATTTCGAAATGCCTGAAGGTACCACGTTCATCTATACAAACAATAATACGCAGGTATAAACGCCATGGGACCACGCAGCCGTCATACTGCTCAGGAAGGAGACGCATTCTGTCTCCTAGAGGTTAACATACTTTGGTGCGAAAAGTGCAAATCAATCCCAGAACAACAGCAAAGGACCATGTGAAGATGCTGAAGGAAACAGGTACAAAAGTATCTATATCCACAGTAAAATGAGTCCTATATCGACATAACCTGAAAGGCCGCTCAGCAAGGAAGAAGCCACTGCTCCAAAGCTGCCATAAAAAAGCCAGCCTACGGTTTGCAACTGCACATGGGGACAAAGATTGTACTTTTTGGAGGAATGTCCTCTGTTCTGATGAAACAAAAATAGAACTGTTTGGCCATAATGGCCATCGTTAAGTTTGGAGGAAAAAAGGGCAGGCTTGCAAGCCGAAGAACACCATCCCAACCGTGAAGCACGGGGCTGGCAGCATCATGCTGTGGGGGTGCTTTGCTGCAGGAGGGACTGGTGCACTTCACAAAATAGATGGCATCATGAGGATGGAAAAATATGTGGATATATTAAAGCAACATCTCAAGACATCAGTCAGGAAGTTAAAGCTTGGTCGCAAATGGGTCTTCCAAATGGACAATGACCCCAGGCATAGAAGTAAAAGTTGAAATATATCATTCTCTCTACTATTATTCTGACATTTCACATTCATAAAAAAAAGTGGTGATCCTAACTGACCTAAGACAATTTTTACTCTGATTAAATGTCAGGAATTGTGTAAAACGGAGTGTAAATGTATTTGGCTAAGGTGTATTTACACTTCTGACTTCAACTGTATATGAGGATGTTACTATGCATATACAGTATGGAGAGGGAGTGTATGCCTGTGTGTGAGTATGTGAGATGGTTTGTGTGTGTTCCCTGCTGTTACTGTACTGTAAGCTAACGTTCCGTCCCTTCTGCCAGTGTGTGTGTGTGTGTGTGTGTGTGTGTGTGTGTGTGTGTGTGTGTGTAAGTATGTGAGACTGTTTGTGTGTGTTACGTGTCATTACAGTCCTGTAGGTGAGCTGTGTGTCCCTGCTGGGAGTGTGTGTTAGTGTGTGTGTATTTATCTGACAGTGTGTGTTACCTGTTGTCACAGTAGGTGAACTTCATGTCCATGCTGTGACGGCTCAGGAAGGTCTTGCTGTCCAGGGGTGTGTCAATGTTGGAGGGGTGGGGGATGGGCTCACACATCATCAGCAGGCAGGTGAGAGGAGGCTCCTTGAACCCACACAGCCCATGAGGGGCGCAGCTGTTGTACACCTTCAGGTGGCCCGTGCAGTGCAGAACCTAAGAAAGCAGAGGAGACACACTTATATGAACAATATTTTATATAAGAACTATTATCTGTAACATCTGATATCACCTCAATGATGCAGTACGGTCCTCTTCTGAATAAACAACACAGAATTTACAACCAATAGTAAACAAGCCAAGTAGAGAGTTGTTCATGAGTAGTGGTCTTGGCATCTTCTGTTAGTTCCATGGACTCACCTTCCAGCTGGCTGATTTCAGGTTGACAGTGCGTCCTCGGTTTGTCACTGTGCACTTCATCCGCATGAAGAAGTCTCTCTCAGTGCTGAAGGCTTTCCCCTTTGTCCCAGTGCCTGTGAACAAACATACACAGATATTTTTCACCTTCATTTTCCAATCACATGCTTGCGATATCACAGTTGTTGTGTGAGGTCAAGGTTTCGGTTTCTTACACTCCTCCCTGTCCCACGAAGGTGCATGCAAGCACACACAACGGACTCTGCCCCATGTTTCTGACATATCTGGAGCAGCAACTCAGTCCAAAAGGGCTGATCGTAAAGCTGTCAGTGGTGACATCATCTTTACACATTCAGACTCTTTTTTTAACACTCCTTGTTATTGCATTTCCATTTTTATTTTCGTGTGTTGCACTTGCATTCAGTAGCGTCTGAATAACATGATTATGAAGGCATACATGTATGAAAGTTTGTATACTTATTTAAAATGTATATAGTTCTGTCCTGATGTTCTTGTCTGTTAATGTTCTGTATTATGTCATGTTTTAGATTTTGTGTGGACCCCAGGAAGAGCAGGGCTGCTTCAGCACTAACAAGAGGGGATCCTAATAAACGTGTAAATACTAAATTCGCCACAGGCTGCAGCCAAGCCATTACATCACAAGGTGAGAGTTCAGCCCTCGGACACTAGCCGCTAGCCGTTGAGCAAGACAGAGCCTTATGGGTCCAGCTAATAATAAGGAGTGTTAAAGGGGGGCCCCGTGACGGGGGTGGTGCCAGGGAAAGGTCTGGCATGGCTGGCAGTACGTGTGGACACAACAGCAGCGCCCGCACTTCCACCAACCTTACCATCCTCCTTCATCATTATATAGCTGTTCATTTAGTGTAATTACGTCATTATATAGCTGTTAATTTAGTGTTATTACGTCCTTACATCATTGTATAACTGTTTATTGTACAATGACAAGCGTTCAGAGGGTAGTGGAGTAGTGTTTATAGCCTGGAACTTGAAGTTATGTTAATTATTTGTTGTGGGTGCAATTTTACAACTTCTACTTAACGCATTAGGACCTCCAGATTCTTATTTATTTCACCTTTTTTCGACAGGGAGTCATGCTGAGACTAAGGTCTCTTTTACAGATGAGCCCTGTATACATATAAATACACATCAATATACACTATACACATAAGTACACATTCATATACACGATACACATCAATATACATGCCAATATGTACAATACACATCAATATTCATATCAATACACATCAGTATACACATCAATATACATACATATACACATTAATAGACATCAATAAACACTATAGACATCAATATACACACAGTATACATCAATATACACATTAATATACAGTACATCAATATACACTATACACATCAATATACATGCAAACACAATATAGACATTAATATACACATCTACACACATCAATATTCAGGGCTGTACCCAAAAATCCACCTCTCTAAAAACAAGTCTCTCACTGTTGCTGCCTGCTATAGATCGCCCTCTGCCCCCAGCTGTGCTCTGGACACCATATGTGAACTGATTGCCCCCCCATCTATCTTCAGAGCTCGTGCTGCTAGGTGACTTAAACTGGGACATGCTTAACACCCCAGCCATCCTACAATCTAAGCTTGATGCCCTCAATATCACATACATTATCAATGAACCTACCAGGTACCACCCCGAAGCCGTAAACACGGGCACCCTCATAGATATCATCCTAACCAACTTGCCCTCTAAATACACCTCTGCTGTTTTCAACCAAGATCTCAGCGATCACTGCCTCATTGCCTGCATCCGTAATGGGTCAGCGGTCAAACGACCTCCACTCATCACTGTCAAATGCTCCCTGAAACACTTCAGCGAGCAGGCCTTTCTAATCGACCTGGCCCGGGTATCCTGGAAGGATATTGACCTCATCCCGTCAGTAGAGGATGCCTGGTTGTTATTCTTTTTTAAATTCCTTCCTCACCATCTTAAATAAGCATGCCCCATTCAAGAAATTTAGAACCAGGAACAGATATAGCCCTTGGTTCTCTCCAGACCTGACTGCCCTTAACCAACACAAAAACATCCTGTGGCGTTCTGCATTAGCATCGAACAGCCCCCGTGATATGCAACGTTTCAGGGAAGTTAGAAATCAATATACACAGGCAGTTAGGAAAGCCAAGGCTAGCTTTTTCAAGCAGAATTTTGCTTCCTGCAACACAAACTCAAAAAAGTTCTGGGACACTGTAAAGTCCATGGAGAAAAAGAACACCTCCTCCCAGCTGCCCACTGAACTGAGGATCGGAAACTCTGTCACCACCGATAAATCCACTATAATTGAGAATTTCAATAAGCATTTTTCTACGGCTGGCCAGGCTTTCCACCTGACTACCCCTACCCTGGTCAACAGCACTGCACCCCCCACAGCTACTCGCCAAAGCCTTCCTCATTTCTCCTTCTCCCAAATCAAGTCAGCTGATGTTCTGAAAGAGCTGCAAAATCTGGACCCCTACAAATCAGCCGGGCTAGATAATCTGGACCCTTTCTTTCTAAAATGATCTGCCGAAATTGTTGCAACCCCTATTACTAGCCTGTTCAACCTCTCTTTCGTGTCGTCTGAGATCCCCAAAGATTGGAAAGCAGCTGCGGTCATCCCCCTCTTCAAAGGGGGGACACTCTTGACCCAAACTGCTACAGACCTATATCTATCCTACCCTGCCTTTCTAAGGTCTTCGAAAGCCAAGTCAACAATCAGATTACCGACCATTTCGAGTCCCACCGCACCTTCTCCGCAATGCAATCTGGTTTCAGAGCTGGTCATGGGTGCACCTCT
Organism: Salvelinus namaycush; assembly: GCF_016432855.1. Taxonomy (NCBI): domain Eukaryota; kingdom Metazoa; phylum Chordata; class Actinopteri; order Salmoniformes; family Salmonidae; genus Salvelinus; species Salvelinus namaycush. The sequence goes on from NC_052310.1 coordinate 83,157,921, forward strand.
GCCACGCTCAAGGTCCTAAACGATATCTTAACCGCTATAGACAAGAAACAATACTGTGCAGCCATATTCATTGACCTGGCCAAGGCTTTCGACTCTGTCAATCACCACATCCTCATCGGCAGACTCAATAGCCTTGGTTTCTCAAATGATTGCCTCGCCTGGTTCACCAACTACTTCTCTGATAGAGTTCAGTGTGTCAAATCGGAAGGCCTGTTGTCCGGGCCTCTGGCAGTCTCTATGGGGGTGCCACAGGGTTCAATTCTTGGGCTGACTCTTCTCTGTATACATCAATGATGTCGCTCTTGCTGCTGGTGAGTCTCTGATCCACCTCTACGCAGACGACACCATTCTGTATACATCTATACATCTTTGGGCACCCTCCAGACGAGCTTCAATGCCATACAACTCTCCTTCCGTGGCCTCCAACTGCTCTTAAATACAAGTAAAACTAAATGCATGTTCTTAAACCGATCGCTGCCTGCACCTGCCCGCCCGTCCAGCATCCCCACTCTGGACGGTTCTGACTTAGAATATGTGGACAACTACAAATACCTAGGTGTCTGGTTAGACTGTAAATTCTCCTTCCAGACTCACATCAAACATCTCCAATCCAAAGTTAAATCTAGAATTGGCTTCCTATTTTGCAACAAAGCATCCTTCACTCATACTGCCAAACATACCCTCGTAAAACTGACCATCCTACCGATCCTAGACTTCGGCGATGTCATTTACAAAATAGCCTCCAATACCCTACTCAATAAATTGGATGCAGTCTATCACAGTGCCATCCGTTTTGTCATCAAAGCCCCATATACTACCCACCCCTGCGACCTGTATGCTCTCGTTGGCTGGCCCTCGTTTCATACTCGTCGCCAAACCCACTGGCTCCAGGTCATCTACAAGACCCTGCTAGGTAAAGTCCCTCCTTATCTCAGCTCGCTGGTCACCATAGCAGCACCCACCTGTAGCACGCGCTCCAGCAGGTATATCTCTCTGGTCACGCCCAAAGCCAATTCCTCCTTTGGCCGCCTCTCCTTCCAGTTCTCTGCTGCCAATGCGTGGAACGAACTTCGAAAATCTCTGAAACTGGAAACACTTATCTCCCTCACTAGCTTTAAGCACCAGCTGTCAGAGCAGCTCACAGATTACTGCACCTGTACATAGCCCATCTATAATTTAGCCCAAACAACTACCTCTCCCCCTATTGTATTTATTTATTTATTTATTTTGCTCCTTTGCACCACATTATTTCTTCTTTGCACATTCTTCCACTGCAATCTACCATTCCAGTGTTTTACTTGCTATATTGTATTTACCTCGCCACCATGGCCTTTTTTTGCCTTTACCTCCGTTATCTCACCTCATTTGCTCACATTGTATATAGATGTATTTTTATACCGTATTATCGACTGTATGTTTGTTTTACTCCATGTGTAACTCTGTGTTGTTTTATGTGTCGAATTGCTTTGCTTTATCTTGGCCAGGTCGCAATTGTAAATGACAACTTGTTCTCAACTTGCCTACCTGGTTAAATAAAGGTGAAAAAAATAAAAAATTAAACACTACACACATCAATATACACATTCATGTGCATCCATATACACATCAATTCACATCAATATACAACAATATACACGACACACATCAATATACACAATAATATACATCAATATACACATCAACACATCAATATACACATCAATATATATATATATATATCTATCAATATATACTACACACATCGATATACATCAATATACACTATACAAATCAATATACACTATATATATAAAGTATCAGTCAAAAGTTTGGACACACCTACTCATTCAAGGGTTTTCTTTATTTTACTATGTTCTACATTGTAGAATAATTGTGAAGACATCAAAATTATGAAATAACACATGGGATCATGTAGTAACCAAAAAAGTTTTAAACAAATCTAAATATATTTTATATTTGAGATTCTTCAAAGTAGCCGCCCTTTGCCTTGAAGACAGCCCTAACCTTATTTACATAAGTATTCAGACCCTTTGCTATGACACTGGAAATTGAGCTCAAGTGTAACATGCTTCCATTGATCATCCTTGAGATGATTGGAATCCACCTGTGGTAAATTAAATTGATTGGACCTGATTTGGAAAGGCAAACACCTGTCTAAATAAGGTCCCACAGTTGACAGTGCATGTCAGAGCAAAAACCAAGCCATGAGGTCGAAGGAATTGTCCGTAGAGCTCCAAGACAGGATTGTGTCGAGGCACAGATCTGGGGAAGGGTACTAAAAATATTATGCAGCGTTGAAGGTCCCTAAGAACACAGTGGCCTCCATTCTTAAATGGAAGAAGTTTGGAACCACCAAGACTCTTCCTAGAGCTGGCCGCCCGGCCAAACTGAGCAATCAGAGGAGAAGGGCCTTAGTCAGGGGGGTGACCAAGAACCCGATGGTCACTGTGACAAAACTCTAGACTTCCTCTGTGCAGATGGGAGAACCTTCCAGAAGGACAACCGTCTCTGTAGCACTCCACCAATCAGGCCTTTATGGTAGAGTGGCCAGACGGAAGCGACTCCTCAGTAAAAGGGACATGACAACCTGCTTGGAGTTTGCCAAAAGGCAACTTAACACTCTCAGACCATGAGAAACAAGATTCTCTGATCTGACGAAACCAAGATTCAACTCGTTAGCCTGAAGGCCAAGCGTCACGTGGCAGCATCATGCTGTGGGGATGTTTTTCAGAGGCAGGGACTGGGAGACTAGTCAGAATCGAGGCAAAGATGAACGGAGCAAAGTACAGCGAGATCCTTGATTGAAACCTGCTCCAGAGCGCTCAGATTCTCAGATTGGGGCGATGGTTCCTCTTCCAACAGGACAATGAACCTAAGTACACAGCCATGACAATGCAGGAGTGGCTTCAGGACAAGTCTCTGAATGTCCTTGAGCCCGGACTTGAACCAAATCTAACATCTCTGGAGAGACCTGAAAATAACTGTAGCAATTCTCGCCATTCCAACTTGACAGAGCTTGAGGGGATCTGCAGAGAAGAATGGGAGAAACTCCCCAAATACAGTGTCAAGCTTGTAGCGTCCTACCCAAGAAGACTTGAGGCTGTAATTGCTGCCAAAGGTGCTTCAACAAAGTACTGAGTAAAGGGTCTGAATACTGTACATTTGATATTACAGTTTTTTAGGTTTTTAAAAATTAGAATAAAATTCAAAAAAACTGTTTTGGCTTTGTCATTATACTATTTAATACATTTTAGAATAAGAATGTAACCTTACAAAATGCGGAAAAAGTCAAGGGGTCTGAATACTTTCCAAAGGCACTGTATATATTATACTATAGAACACTCCATGTGCAGAGCGTGTGTGTATCTAATTCAGTGTCCACCCAAAGACAGTATGACCTTTCTGCCAATCTCAGAGACACACACTGCTGTGCTCCTCTCCTCTCTCTTATTATTATCTAACCCTGACCCTAACCCTAACTCAGAGAGACACTGTGCTGTGCTCCTCTCTCTTATTATTATCTAACCCTGACCCTAACCCTAACTCAGAGAGACACTGTGCTGTGCTCCTCTCTCTTATTATTATCTAACCCTGACCCTAACCCTAACTCAGAGAGACACTGTGCTGTGCTCCTCTCTCTTATTATTATCTAACCCTGACCCTAACCCTGACCCTAACCCTAACTCAGAGACACTGTGCTGTGCTCCTCTCTCTTATTATTATCTAACCCTGACCCTAACCCTGACCCTAACCCTAACTCAGAGACACTGTGCTGTGCTCCTCTCTCTTATTATTATTATTATTATTATTATTATTATTATTATTATTATCATCTAACCCTGACCCCAACCCTAACTCAGAGACACTGTGCTGTGCTCCTCTCTCTTATTATTATTATTATTATTATCTAACCCTGACCCTAACCCTGACCCCAACCCTAACTCAGAGACACTGTGCTGTGCTCCTCTCTCTTATTATTATCTAACCCTGACCCCAACCCTAACTCAGAGAGACACTGTGCTGTGCTCCTCTCTCTTATTATTATCTAACCCTGACCCTAACCCTGACCCTAACCCTAACTCAGAGACACTGTGCTGTGCTCCTCTCTCTTATTATTATTATTATTATTATTATTATTATTATCATCTAACCCTGACCCCAACCCTAACTCAGAGACACTGTGCTGTGCTCCTCTCTCTTATTATTATTATTATTATTATCTAACCCTGACCCTAACCCTGACCCCAACCCTAACTCAGAGACACTGTGCTGTGCTCCTCTCTCTTATTATTATCTAACCCTGACCCCAACCCTAACCTTAACCCTAACTCTTTCACATGAACAAAGAGAATAATTACCGGTTTTCAGACTGAGGTTCTCGCGAATCTCGTCGTGGTCGCAGGGGTGGGTGAAGTCAAAGATGCTTTGTCCGGTCAACTCCACCTGTAGAGACACACATATGGTGTCACGCCAGCAAGAACACAGACAGGGCCAACCCTTTGTTACATTGTGGTAACACCACTTCAGCCAAACCAAAGAGACTAGTAACACCTGCATTCAGTCACAGTAAAGAGGTTATGAAGACTGTTGCTCTCTGAGAGCCTTGGTTATCAGAGAGACCAGCAGTGAGAAATATAGTAGACAAAGCTGACGGTGTGAGAAGTGAGGGAGGGGTGGAGGCCTTCTGCCCTACGTAGCTACAGTAGATAGTGTGTTTGAGGCAAACAAGCCTCTGACAGGGCTGACATTTCACACGGCTATGAGAGACATCCCCAGCTACAGCCAGTCTCTGCCTGTCTGTCTGCCTGTCCGCCTGTCCGCCTGTCCGCCTGTCCGCCTGTCCGTCTCCAGGGAAAGAGTACTGGATGTATTGTACATAAGAAACAACCCCATTATGTATGATTACATAATGTTTCAATCATGTAATGTTTCTGCTCACCTGTGTTAAGCCCATTAACTTGTTGACGTTTTCTGAGAGGAAGATCATGTCGCCATCCGATGTAACCACAGTGACGAACCCCTCCAGTGACTTCAAATACATACAGTCCATCTGTCTGTCCTCCTCTGACTCTGCACTGTTGGGGCAGGCTGTGGAAAACACACACGTCAGATGTGCAACATTATATAACTGTGTGTGTGTGTCGAGCTTGTTATCCTTCTTGAAGCTCTGGCCAAGGTCCAAAACAAAATTCATACTGCATCTCTAAACACTCCCAAATCGCCTGACCTTCCCTTGGTTGCTTCCCGCACACACACACACACACACACACACACACACACACACACACACACACACACACACAAACAAACTTGAGAAAGGCTGTTGCTTTAATGGCGTCTGTCTTAAGGCACACACTAATGAGTTAGCCTAAACCTTGAGACAAACATTCCACAGTACACTGAAAGTTCATGATATACTAGCCAGTAGCTAAATCAAATGAAGCAACACAACCCCAACAATATTCTGCAGTCAGCACCACGTTTCTTGAAGCCAAGTGAGAAAATAGAGATCATGTTAATTTGGCATGGGCTGAAAAGGGAGGCACCAGAACGACTACAGAGTCCCAATGAACAAAACGTGACTCCATGCTGGGGGGGGTCGGAAGCCTGTGATTCCTCCAGTGTGCTTCCCTTAGATAAGAGCTGTTCTCAAGCCCTACGGGGGGGGGGGTTTGGCTCAGCATGAGAATGAGGCCCCAGGGGAGCAGCGACTTTCTCATGGGTCCTTGGCTGATGGGAGATTCAACTCCACAGGACCACCTTTGGCCTGAACACAGGGATTTTGCGTCAGTAGTTTTCTTCCCTATGATTTTGAGTAGAACGTTTGGGATTCTAATAACTCCCATTTTTGAGCTGTACAGAGACAGAGAAAAAGCTCTTACGAAGGCCTTGAGGCTGATAAATAAAGAGCAGTAATACTATCAAGAGCAGTGTACGGTTTTCTTCTATTTTCTCAGCTGTACAGTGACATAACATGGTTAAATGTACATTAATAGGTACAGTATAATCAACATCACAATGAATGACTAATAGTTTCAACAAAAGCACCGATTGTAAGTCACATGATGCCATATCTTGCATCGTTTAATGTAGTGTGTACTGTATCCACCTACGGATCTGAGCTCGGAGGACTTCCTCTTGAATGTTACATTTCACCCCATGTCAGAATCACTGCAGCTCAGTGCAAATGCAACAAATTGAACCATTGTAGGGGTGTTGGTGAGACAATGTCATGGCAGCTACATACTTTAACAGGCAGCCTGCTTCTGTTGTCAAATAAGGCTGGTGGTTTTCGTTAAAACTGAGAATGTTAAATCAAGCTTAATTTAATCTTTATCCCTGGGAATATCTGAAATTGACTCAATCAGTCAATCATTCATTCAGTGTCATAGTGGCTGTCTGAGGGCCCAGTGTGTCAGTGTCCCAGAATCACATGGGCTGCTCTTAAAAAACACAAGTGTTTCCCTACTGCTGTGTGTGTGTGTGTGTGTGTGTGTGTGTGTGTGTGTGTGTGTGTGTGTGTGTGTGTGTGTGTGTGTGTGTGTGTGTGTGTGTGTGTGTAGGCGAGGGGGAGTTGCATGGCGCCGGGGCAGGTCTGTGTTATGGCTGAGTTGAGAGAAGGAGCGTCAGCCTTACAGTGGCAGCAGCCGGGCTTTCCACTGAGCGCCTTAATATCTCGCTCTCCATCCAACTCCAATCAGAAGCAACAGACATGCAGATAAGATAATCGTCTGTACCATCTCCCCTCTACAGAGCTATTCCATCCCTCTCTCACTCCCCTTCCACTACTGTCTCTCACCGCCCCACTCCAGCATATTCTGAACCCATACATTCCATCTCATTTGCTGTATCGCTCACCTTCTAACTGTCCCGAAAACACCTATAGGTAGAACACCTTCTAAATGGCCCTAAAACACCTACAGGTAGAAAACCTTCTAAAGGGCTCTAAACCACCTATAGGTAGAAAACCTTCTAAAGGGCTCTAAACCACCTATAGGTAGAACACCTTCTAACTGTCCCGAAAACACCTATAGGTAGAACACCTTCTAACTGGCCCTAAAACACCTACAGGAAGAACTCCTTCTAACTGGCCCTAAAACACCTACAGGAAGAACACCTTCTAAATGGCCCTAAAACACCTACAGGTAGAAAACCTTCTAAAGGGCTCTAAACCACCTATAAGTAAAACACCTTCTAACTGGCCCTAAAACCCCTATAGGTAGAACACCTTATAACTGGACCTAAAATACCCTAAAACACATATAGGTAGAACACCTTCTAACTGGCCCTAAAACATCTATAGGTAGAACACCTTCTAACTGGCCCTAAAACACCTACAGGAAGAACACCTTATAACTGGCTCTAAACCACCTATAGGTAGAACACCTTCTAACTGGCTCTAAACCACCTATAGGTAGAACACCTTCTAACTGGCCCTAAAACACCTACAGGTAGAACACCTTCTAACTGGCCCTAAAACATCTATAGGTAGAACAGCTTCTAACTGGCCCTAAAACCCCTATAGGTAGAACACCTTATAACTGGACCTAAAATACCCTAAAACACCTATAGGTAGAACACCTTCTAACTGGCTCTAAAACACCTACAGGAAGAACACCTTCTAACTGGCTCTAAACCACCTACAGGTAGAACACCTTATAACTGGCTCTAAACCACCTACAGGAAGAACACCTTCTAACTGGCTCTAAACCACCTACAGGTAGAACACCTTATAACTGGCTCTAAACCACCTACAGGAAGAACACCTTCTAACTGGCTCTAAACCACCTACAGGAAGAACACCTTCTAACTGGCTCTAAAACACCTACAGGAAGAACACCTTCTAACTGGCTCTAAACCACCTACAGGTAGAACACCTTATAACTGGCTCTAAACCACCTATAGGTAGAACACCTTCTAACTGGCTCTAAACCACCTATAGGTAGAACACCTTCTAACTGGCCCTAAAACATCTATAGGTAGAACAGCTTCTAACTGGCCCTAAAACCCCTATAGGTAGAACACCTTATAACTGGACCTAAAATACCCTAAAACACCTATAGGTAGAACACCTTCTAACTGGCTCTAAAACACCTACAGGAAGAACACCTTCTAACTGGCTCTAAAACACCTACAGGAAGAACACCTTCTAACTGGCTCTAAAACACCTACAGGAAGAACACCTTCTAACTGGCTCTAAAACACCTATAGGTAGAACACCTTCTAACTGGCCCTAAAACACCTACAGGAAGAACACCTTCTAACTGGCTCTAAAACACCTACAGGAAGAACACCTTCTAACTGGCTCTAAAACACCTACAGGAAGAACACCTTCTAACTGGCTCTAAAACACCTATAGGTAGAACACCTTCTAACTGGCCCTAAAACACCTACAGGAAGAACACCTTCTAACTGGCTCTAAAACACCTACAGGAAGAACACCTTCTAACTGGCTCTAAAACACCTATAGGTAGAACACCTTCTAACTGGCCCTAAAACATCTACAGGTAGAACACCTTCTAAATGGCCCTAAAACCACCTATAGGTAGAACACCTTCTAGCTGGCTCTAAACCACCTGTAGGTAGAACACATTCTAAAGGGCTCTAAACCACCTATAAGTAAAACACCTTCTAACTGGCCCTAAAACCACCTATAGGTAGAACACCTTCTAGCTGGCTCTAAACCACCTATATGTAGAAAAATGCAAAACAGATAAATCTAAACAAGCCTAATTATCTTATTGAGTGAATTCACTTAAAATGTGTTTTTTTTTCTTGTTTCTTTGTACCAATCTTCTTTTAACTAACTTATTTTAACTAAGGCATAATACTAGTAGTTGATCTTATTTCAAAATGTTTTACCTTAATCATCTTATAAGATATTTAGGCTTGCTTAGATTTCACATTTTGCTATGCAGTTACACTGTTTGACCAGAAGAGATGGCAAACAGACTTTTAACAAAGCACACCTGTCATGCACTGACCATAGAGAGCCCTTGTTTCTCTATTGTGTAGTAGGTCAGGGCGTGACGAGGGGGTGTTCTAGTTTAAAACCTTTTCTCAATAGGGGGGGCGCCATTTCGACTTTGTAAAAATTCGTTCCCAAATTAAACTGCCTCGTACTCAATTCTTGCTCGTACAATATGCATATTATTACTATTGGATAGAAAACACTCTCTAGTTTCTAAAACCGTTTGAATTATATCTGTGAGTAAAACAGAACTCATTTTGCAGCAAACTTCCTGTCAGGAAGTGAGAAATCTGAAATCGGGCACTCTGTTCCAGGGTCAGTTTATTAATTTGCATGTAATCTATGGGTCGACATGCACTGCATACGCCTTCCCCTAGATGTCAGTAAGCAGTGAGAATTGGAATGGGGTGTCTAGGTAGATCTGAGGCCGTACAAAAGCTCTTGGAACCGGGTGTGCAGTCTTTTCAACGTTCGTCATGGCGCAAGACAGACCTCAGGATTGCATTCTGAAAAGCTCTCGTTATAGGCGTTAGATATATCCGGCTCTGATTTTATTCGATATAGGTGTTAAAAACATCATAATGTAGTTATTTTAAACCGAGTTATATCAGTATATAGGCGATTTTCGGTATTTTATTTGTGCTGCGTTATGGTGAGTTGGACACGTCTTCGCCACATGGTTAATGTTTGCTGCTAATTCCAAAGTTGAAGACGACAATCTACAACCGAGCAACGATTATTCTGGACAAAGGACAACTTGCACAAGATTCTGATGGAAGCTCATCAAATAGTAAGAACTATTTATGATGTTAATTCGTATTTCTGTTGAAAAATGTTAAACTATTATTCCGCCATTAATTTCGGTGCGGTCTCGCTTTAACGCACGCTGTATGTCGTAGTAACGTTAATTTTAAAAATCTAACACAGCGGTTGCATTAAGAACTAATGTATCTTTCATTTGCTGTCCAACCTGTATTTTTTAGTCAAGTTTATGATTAGTTATTGATTAGATTAGGTGCCTCTCCCAAGATTTCTCCCGACATTTTGTTTGCAGTTTGGCTACTATTCTCATTGTATAACCACGATTTGTGCCGCTAAATATGCACATTTTTGAACAAACCATATATGTATTGTGTAATATGATGTTATAGGACTGTCATCTGATGAAGTTTTGAGAAGGTTAGTGAAAAATGTAATATCTTTTGCTGGTTTATTCGCTATCGCTAACGTGCATGAATCAATGCTGCTGTGTGGTTGGCTATTGTAGTAAGCTAATATAATGCTATATTGTGTTTTCGCTGTAAAACACTTAAAAAATCTGAAATATTGGCTGGATTCACAGGATGTTTGTCTTTCATTTGCTGTACGCTGTGTATTTTTCATAAATGTTTTATGATGAGTATTTAGGTAATTCACATTGGTCTCTGTAGTTATTCTAGCTGCTTTGGTGAGATTTTGTGATGGTGGCTGCAATGTAAAACTATGATTTATACCTGAAATATGCACATTTTTCGAACAAAACATATGCTATACAATAAATATGTTATCAGACTGTCATCTGATGAAGTTGTTTCTTGGTTAGTGACTATTTATATCTTTATTTGGTCGAATTTGTGATAGCTACCTATGCAGTAAAAAAATGGTGGAGAAAAAAAAGTTGGGTCTTTTGCTATCGTGGTTAGCCAATAGAAATACATATTGTGTCTTCCCTGTAAAACATTTTAAAAATCAGAAATGATGGCTGGATTCACAAGATGTGTATCTTTCATCTGGTGTCTTGGACTTGTGATTTCATGATATTTAGATGCTAGTATTTACTTGTGGCGCTATGCTAGGCTATGCTAGTCAGCTTTTTTACTGATGAGGGTGCTCCCAGATCCGGGATGAGTACCAAGTAAAAGTTATAATGTCTATGTTGGTGTTTTGGTTTGGTTCCCAATTAGAGGCAGCTGGTAATCGTTGCCTCTAATTTGGGATCATATTTAAGTAGCTGTTTTTCCCCACCTGTGTTTGTGGGATATTATTTTGTGTTTGTGCTTGTGCACTACGTAGTCACGTTTCGGTGGTTCTTTATTTGTTTTTGTTTGAAGTTTCACTTGATAATAAAGATGTGGAACTCTACGTACGCTGCGCCTTGGTCCGTCTCTACACACGATCGCGACAACACCTGTTAATTGAAATGCATTCCAGGTGACTACCTCATGAAGCTGGTTGAGAAAATGCCAAGAGTTTGCAAAGCTGTCATCAAGGCAAAGGGTGGCTACTTTGAAGAATCTCAAATATAAAATATATTTTGATTTGTTTAACAGTTTTTTGGTTACTACATGACTCCATATGTGTTATTTCATAGTGTTGATGTCTTCACTATTATTCTACAATATAGAAAATAGCAAAAATAAAGAAAAACCTTTTAATGAGTAGGTGTGTCCAAACTTTTGACTGGTACTGTAAATATATATAAAATATAAATGTATGCATTGATAGTAGTGATAAGCATAAGCTTTATGAGGAAAAAGGTGGTGAAGGCACTTTGATGTGCGTTTGTGTGTTAGTGATGCGCAGATTGACTCATAACCCGCAGTCCGCACCATTATATCTCTGGGGCAGGCGGGTTTAGGGCAGGCACGTGCACAGATAGGGCTCTACCTGTAAAGAGCACAGGCTCCTTTGCCCTTCCAGTCTCCAAAGTGCCCTTTTGGGTGGTGGCCAGACCCGGCGCCAGGATAAAGTGACTAAGTGGACAGTTGAAATCGGCTAGAGGGCACCATTTTTTGGGATCTTGCATTGGAATTATATTGAATGCTTATATAATCACACTATACCACAATAAACATGAAGTTCAAATGCCAAGATCATTGAGTGTTTTTGAAGTGACAGGTAGGTTACAGATTTCGTGCCAATCTCCGCTGTTTTGGTAATAAATATAGGCTTCAAGATAGATAGGGTATTTCACCAATTACAAACAACCTATATGAATGCAGCCGTACACACAGCTGTCTTACCAAAATAATGCAAACTAAATGCTTAAAGTAGTAGACTAGTTATTCATGCATGCAAACAAAAATACAGAAGAGGAGTTTGGTTTAGAATACGGACACAACTGCGAATGCGAACGCATGAACGCGAGCAGAACAAAACAAAACATCAGATCGATAAAGGCATGACACCATCTACAGTATATGTACGCTAGTTACATTAACAGTAAACAAACGCAGTAAACAAAAGGCGAATGGAGATCCAAATAACCAAAACATAGCCTACAGCCTACTAATGTGAGTGAGATGCAGCCATTCACAGCTGTCTGAATGGCTTCATAAATATAAATATATAGGCCTTCAAACATGGAAAACCATGCCACTTATAAGTTCAGCAACACGTTGTGATATGCCGCAATACACTTCTGTGAATCAAATTTGAACATGTTTCCAATACGTACAGTTCCATGTACAACCACGAATACCAATAGGCTACCAAGAAACCATAATAGAATGGATCTATTTCTATGATGAAACATGCTGATATGTAGCTATACCTAGCGGTGGCATTTGAGTTCTTGCATTGCAATGATGTTGAATTCTGCTTATATCACACTATACCTCAATAAACATAAAAGTTGAAATTCTTTTGACCAAGAAGTGACAGGTTGGCGCTAAATCGCTGCTGCTCTCTATCAGCACCATGGAAAGCGCCCTACACACTAAGTCAAGATTTTGATTAAAACCAACCAGCTAGATTGTTCCTTACCTTTTCAGAAGAGCCACATTTATGTGTCCTCAAAAAAAGCCTATAACTAATTACAAAAACACTATTCCTTGTGTTTCCATCTGTAGCATATACGATAAAATATAGAAATAAAAGTTAAAGGATTGTATCTTACCTGAATAGCAAGTTGCAAAATAGTCTGCTTTGCCCCCCCCCCCCCCCCCCAACAGTATTCTCATCTTTGTCCCCCCAACAGTATTCTCATCTTTGCCCCCCCCCAACAGTATTCTCATCTTTGCCCCCCCCAACAGTATTCTCATCTTTGCCCCCCCCCCCACAACAGTATTCTCATCTTTGCCACCCCCCCACAACAGTATTCTCATCTTGCCCCCCCCCCCCCAACAGTATTCTCATCTTTGCCCCCCCAACAGTATTCTCATCTTTGCCCCCCCCAACAGTATTCTCATCTTTATCCCCCCCCCCCCCAACAGTATTCTCATCTTTATCCCCCCAACAGTATTCTCATCTTTGCCACCCCCCCACAACAGTATTCTCATCTTTGCCTCCCCAACAGTATTCTCATCTTTGCCCCACCCCCAACAGTATTCTCATCTTTGCCCCCCCCCCCAACAGTATTCTCATCTTTGCCCCCCCCAACAGTATTCTCATCTTTGCCTCCCCCAACAGTATTCTCATCTTTGCCCCACCCCCCAACAGTATTCTCATCTTTGCCCCCCCAACAGTATTCTCATCTTTGCACCCCCCCCCCCCCAACAGTATTCTCATCTTTGCCCCCCCCCCCAACAGTATTCTCATCTTTGCCCCCCCCCCCAACAGTATTCTCATCTTTGCCCCCCCCCCAACAGTATTCTCATCTTTGCCCCCCCAACAGTATTCTCATCTTTGCCCCCACCCAACAGTATTCTCATCTTTGCCCCCCCCAACAGCATTCTCATCTTTGTCCCCCCAACAGTATTCTCATCTTTGCCCCCCCCAACAGCATTCTCATCTTTGTCCCCCCCAACAGTATTCTCATCTTTGCCCCCCCAAACAGTATTCTCATCTTTGCCCCCACCCAACAGCATTCTCATCTTTGCCCCCACCCAACAGCATTCTCATCTTTGCCCCCCCCAACAGTATTCTCATCTTTGCCCCCACCCAACAGTATTCTCATCTTTGCCCCCACCCAACAGTATTCTCATCTTTGCCCCCCCCAAACAGTATTCTCATCTTTGCCCCCACCCAACAGCATTCTCATCTTTGCCCCCCCAACAGTATTCTCATCTTTGCCCCCACCCAACAGTATTCTCATCTTTGCCCCCACCCAACAGTATTCTCATCTTTGCCCCCCCCAACAGTATTCTCATCTTTGCCACCCCCAACAGCATTCTCATCTTTGCCCCCCCCATCAGTATTCTCATCTTTCCCCCCCCCCCCAACAGCATTCTCATCTTTGTCCCCCCCAACAGTATTCTCATCTTTGTCCCCCCCAACAGTATTCTCATCTTTGTCCCCCCCAACAGTATTCTCATCTTTGTCCCCCCCAACAGTATTCTCATCTTTGTCCCCCCCAACAGTATTCTCATCTTTGCCCACCCCCAACAGCATTCTCATCTTTGCCCCCCCCCCCCCATCAGTATTCTCATCTTTGTTCCCCCCAACAGCATTCTCATCTTTGTCCCCCTCAACAGTATTCTCATCTTTGTCCCCCCCAACAGTATTCTCATCTTTGCCCCCCCCAACAGCATTCTCATCTTTGTCCCCCTCAACAGTATTCTCATCTTTGTCCCCCCCAACAGTATTCTCATCTTTGTCCCCCTCAACAGTATTCTCATCTTTGTCCCCCCCAACAGTATTCTCATCTTTGCCCACCCCCAACAACATTCTCATCTTTGCCCCCCCATCAGTATTCTCCTCTTTGTCCCCCCCAACAGCATTCTCATCTTTGTCCCCCCCAACAGTATTCTCATCTTTGCCCCCCAACAGTGTTCTCATCTTTGCCCCCCCAACAGTATTCTCATCTTTGCCCCCCCCCAACAGTGTTCTCATCTTTGTCCCCCCAACAGTGTTCTCATCTTTGTCCCCCCAACAGTGTTCTCATCTTTGTCCCCCCCAACAGTGTTCTCATCTTTGTCCCCTCAACAGTGTTCTCATCTTTGTCCCCCCCAACAGCATTCTCATCTTTGTCCCCTCAACAGTATTCTCATCTTTGTCCCCTCAACAGTATTCTCATCTTTGCCACCCCCCCCCAACAGTATTCTCATCGTTGCCCCCCCAACAGTATTCTCATCTTTGCCCCCCCCCCCCCCCCCCCCCACCAACAGCATTCTCATCTTTGCCCAACCCCCCCCAACAGCATTCTCATCTTTGCCCCCCCCCCATCAGTATTCTCATCTTTGCCCAACCCCCCCCCCAACAGTATTCTCATCTTTGTCCCCTCAACAGTGTTCTCATCTTTGCCCCCCCCAACAGTATTCTCATCTTTGTCCCCCCAACAGTATTCTCATCTTTTCCCCCCCAACAGTGTTCTCATCTTTTCCCCCCCAACAGTGTTCTCATCTTCGTCCCCTCAACAGTATTCTCATCTTTGCCCCCCCCCCCCCCCCAACAGTATTCTAATCTTTGCCCCCCCCCCAACAGTATTCTCATCTTTCCCCCCCCCAACAGTATTCTCATCTTTCCCCCCCCCCAACAGTATTCTCATCTTTTCCCCCCTCAACAGTATTCTCATCTTTGCTCCCCCCCAACAGTATTCTCATCTTTGCCCCCCCCCCCCCCCCCCCAAAAGTATTCTCATCTTTGCCCCCCCCCCCCCCCAAAAGTATTCTCATCTTTGCCCTCCCCCCCAACAGTATTCTCATCTTTGCCACCCCCCCAACAGTATTCTCATCTTTGCCCCCCCAACAGTATTCTAATCTTTGCCCCCCCCCAACAGTATTCTCATCTCCCCCCCCCCCCAACAGTATTCTCATCTTCCCCCCCCCCCCCCAACAGTATTCTCATCTTCCCCCCCCCCCCCCCCAACAGTATTCTCATCTTTGCCCCCCCCAACAGTATTCTCATCTTTGCCCCTCAACAGTATTCTCATCTTTGTCCCCTCAACAGTATTCTCATCTTTGTCCCTCAACAGTATTCTCATATTTGCCCCCCCCCCCCCCCCAACAGTATTCTCATCTTTGTCCCCTCAACAGTATTCTCATATTTGCCCCCCCCCCAACAGTATTCTCATCTTTGTCCCCTCAACAGTATTCTCATCCCCCCCCCCCCAACAGTATTCTCATCTTTGCCCCCCCCCCCAACAGTATTCTCATATTTGCCCCCCCCAACAGTATTCTCATCTTTGCCCCCCCCCCCCCAACAGTATTCTCATCTTTTCCCCCCCCAACAGTATTCTCATCTTTGCCCCCCAAAAAAGTATTGTCATCTTTGCTCCCCCCAACAGTATTCTTATCTTTGCCCCCCCAACAGTATTCTCATCTTTGCCCCCCCCCCCCACAACAGTATTCTCATCTTTGCCCCCACCCCCAACAGTATTCTCATCTTTGTCCCCCCCAACAGTATTCTCATCTTTGCCCCCACCCCCAACAGTATTCTCATCTTTGTCCCCACCCCCAACAGTATTCTCATCTTTTCCCCCCCCCAACAGTATTCCCATCTTTGCCCCCCCAACAGTATTCTCATCTTTGCCCCCCCAACAGTATTCTCATCTTTGTCCCCCCCAACAGTATTCTCATCTTTGCCTCTCCCCCCAACAGTATTCTCATCTTTGTCCCCCCCAACAGTATTCTCATCTTTGCCCCCCCCCCCCCCCCAACAGTATTCTCATCTTTGTCCCCCCCCAACAGTATTCTCGTCTATGTCCCCCCCAACAGTATTCTCATCTTTGCCCCCCCCCCAACAGTATTCTCATCTTTGTCCCCCCCAACAGTATTCTCATCTTTTCCCCCCCCAACAGTATTCTCATCTTTGTCCCCCCCAACAGTATTCTCATCTTTGTCCCCCCCAACAGTATTCTCATCTTTGCCCCCCCCCCCCCCAACAGTATTCTCATCTTTGTCCCCCCCAACAGTATTCTCATCTTTGCCCCCCCCCCCAACAGTATTCTCATCTTTTCCCCCCCCCCCCAACAGTATTCTCATCTTTGTCCCCCCCAACAGTATTCTCATCTTTGCCCCCCCCCCCCCCCCAACAGTATTCTCATCTTTGTCCCCCCCCAACAGTATTCTCGTCTATGTCCCCCCCAACAGTATTCTCATCTTTGCCCCCCCCCCAACAGTATTCTCATCTTTGTCCCCCCCAACAGTATTCTCATCTTTTCCCCCCCCAACAGTATTCTCATCTTTGTCCCCCCCAACAGTATTCTCATCTTTGTCCCCCCCAACAGTATTCTCATCTTTGCCCCCCCCCCCCCCAACAGTATTCTCATCTTTGTCCCCCCCAACAGTATTCTCATCTTTGCCCCCCCCCCCAACAGTATTCTCATCTTTTCCCCCCCCCCCCAACAGTATTCTCATCTTTGTCCCCCCCAACAGTATTCTCATCTTTGCCCCCCCCCCCCCCCAACAGTATTCTCATCTTTGTCCCCCCCCAACAGTATTCTCGTCTATGTCCCCCCCAACAGTATTCTCATCTTTGCCCCCCCCCCCCCCCCCCAACAGTATTCTCGTCTATGTCCCCCTCAACAGTATTCTCATATTTGCCCCCCCCCAACAGTATTCTCATCTTTGTCCCCTCAACAGTATTCTCATCCCCCCCCCCCCCAACAGTATTCTCATCTTTACCCCCCCAACAGTATTCTCATCTTTGCCCCCCCAACAGTATTCTCATCTTTCCCCCCCCCCCAACAGTATTCTCATCTTCCCCCCCCCCCAACAGTATTCTCATCTTTGCCCCCCCCAACAGTATTCTCATCTTTGCCCCCCCCCCAAAAGTATTCTCATCTTTGCCCCCCCCCCCCCCCCCCCCCAAAAGTATTCTCATCTTTGCCCTCCCCCCCAACAGTATTCTCATCTTTGCCACCCCCCCCAACAGTATTCTCATCTTTGCCCCCCCCAACAGTATTCTCATCTTTGCCACCCCCCCCCCAACAGTATTCTCATCTTTGCCACCCCCCCCAACAGTATTCTCATCTTTGCCCCCCCCAACAGTATTCTCATCTTTGCCACCCCCCCAACAGTATTCTCATCTTTGTCCCCCCCAACAGTATTCTCATCTTTGTCCCCCCCAACAGTATTCTCATCTTTGTCCCCCCCAACAGTATTCTCATCTTTGCCCCCTCCCCCCCCCAACAGTATTCTCATCTTTGTCCCCCCCAACAGTATTCTCATCTTTGCCCCCCCCCCCCAACAGTATTCTCATCTTTGTCCCCTCAACAGTATTCTCATCTTTGCCCCCCCCCCCCCCCCCAACAGTATTCTCATCTTTGTCCCCCCCAACAGTATTCTCATCTTTGTCCCCCCAACAGTATTCTCATCTTTGTCCCCCCAACAGTATTCTCATCTTTGTCCCCCCAACAGTATTCTCATCTTTGTCCCCCCCAACAGTATTCTCATCTTTGTCCACTACAATATTACAACTTTTCCATATGGAGGACATCTTCCTCTGGTGGTACTAACTTTTTCAGTTGGTTGCACCAGCCCATGATTTGGTCGCACCATTTTTTTTGGCGGCATCACACAATAGAACAAATTAGTAGGCCTCATCTTATAAAGTAATTCACAGTGCGTTATTAAAAAGTGTAATATAGATGTTATTTAAGAAATATCTTCTTTCATCAGCTTGTGATTCCAAATATTTTTGACTAGTCCAGTGATTGCCAAAAAAACATTGCAGTTGTAGCCTACCTAATGAGGCCTATGCACTCGCAATGGCCAACGCGCGCTCTTTATCTCAAAGCCAATTCAAATATCTTTGTGAACTAGAAATTGTTGCATTTATATTTTTGTTCATATTTTTGTTACTTTTCTCAGCATTTTGTTGTATTATAGCCTGAATTTAAAATAGATTAAATTGAGATTTTGGGTCACTGGCCATACTCCATAATACCAAAGTGGAATTATGTTTTTTGCAATTTTTACCAAATGAATTAAAAATGTTAAGCTGAACGGTCTTGAGTCAATAAGTATTGAACCCCTTTGTAATGGCAAGCCTAAATAAATTCAGGAGTAACATTTTGCTTAACAACTCAAATAATAAATTGCATGGACTCACTGCGTGCAATAATAGAGTTTAACATGATTTTGGAATGACTACCTCATCTCTATACCCTACACATAAAGCTATCTGTAAGGTCCCTCAGTCGAACAGTGCATTTCAAACACAGATTCAACCACAAAGACCAGAGAGGTTTTCCAGTGCCTCGCAAAGAAGGGCATCTATTGATAGATGGATAAAATTAAAAAGCCGACATTTAATATCCCTTTGAGTATGGTGAAATTATTGGATGGTGTATCAATACACCCAGTCACTACAAAGATACAGGCGTCCTTCCTAATTCAGTTGCCAGAGAGGAAGGAAACAGTTCAGGGATTTCAGCATGAGGCCAATGGTGACTTTAAAACAGTCACAGAGTTTAATGGCTGTGATCGGAGAAAACTGAGGATGGATCAACAACATTGTAGCTACTCCACAATAGTAACCTACTGTAATTCACAAAGTGAAAAGAAGGAAGCCTGTAGAGATTAAAAATATTCCAAAACATGAATTATGTTTGCAACAAGGCACTAAAGTAATAATGCAAAATATTTGGCAAAGCAATTAAGTTATTGTCCTGAATACAAAGTGTTATGTCTGGGGCAAATTCAATACAACACATTACTGAGTACCACTCTCCATATTTTCAAGCATAGTGGTGGCTGCATCATGTTATAGGTTATGCTTGTAATCGTTAAGGAACGGGATGTTTTTCAGAAATAAAAAAAACGTAATGTTTCTTTCTCTTATCTATGCGACTGCCCACAGAAGGGGATGCAGTCCAGAGGATGGTTGCGTCCAGGAGCATTGTTGTGTCCAGGAGCATGGTTGCGTCCAGGAGGATGGTTGCGTCCAGGAGGATGGTTGCGTCCAGGAGCATGGTTGCGTCCAGGAGCATGGTTGCGTCCAGGAGCATGGTTGTGTCCAGGAGCATGGTTGCGTCCAGGAGCATGGTTGTGTCCAGGAGGATGGTTGCGTCCAGGAGGATGGTTGCGTCCAGGAGGATGGTTGCGTCCAGGAGCATGGTTGCGTCCAGGAGGATGGTTGCGTCCAGGAGGATGGTTGCGTCCAGGAGGATGGTTGTGTCCAGGAGCATTGTTGCGTCCAGGAGCATGGTTGTGTCCAGGAGCATGGTTGTGTCCAGGACCATGGTTGTGTCCAGGACCATGGTTGTGTCCAGGACCATTGTTGTGTCCAGGAGCATGGTTGTGTCCAGGAGCATGGTTGTGTCCAGGAGCATGGTTGCGTCCAGGAGCATGGGGTAATGTAGTTTTATAGGTTGAAGATTTTTGGGAAACAAAATGGATGGAGGTCGACAAGAGGTTGTTTTTGGACCGCGTCATTTGGGAACAATGCCGGACGGAATAGAGACGCTAGCTAGCTACAACGAGAGGACGAGAAGGATAAAGGTTTTCGGAATAGAGGAATATGGAATGTGGATGGATGAACTTGAATCTTGCCTGGTGGTGGCAGGTCGTGTAATGACGAAAGGGGATGCAATGTTTGATTCTGTTGGCATGAGTGAAGTTAGTAAGAATGACTGGATGATGGTAATAAAGAAGAATGAAACAAAAATATCTAATGTTGGAAATCAACAGCAGTTTCTGGTTGGAGTATGTTTTATGAATAAGGATGTGTATTCGGAAGACCAGTTTGTGGTTACAAAGGTGGTGAAGGTCAAATTGGGAAAGGTGGAGTTGGTCAGAGTGACCAGGAGCGGTATCATGGTCTGTTAAACAGCAACACAGAGATGCTGCTGCCTACATACAGACCTGAAATTAGCCACTCTAACAAATGGATCACTAGTCACTTTATTAACGCCACTTTAATAATGATGTTTACATATCTAGCATTACTCATCCCATATGTATATACTGTATTTTATACCATCTGTTTCGTCTTGCCTATGCCGGTCGGTCATTGCTCATCCATATACTTATATGTACATATTCTTATTCCATCCTTTTACTTAGATTTGTGTGTATTAGGTAGTTGTTGTGGAATTGTTAGATTACTTGTGTCACGACGTGGCCCTTTTGTGCTCCCTCTTCTCTCCCTCTCACCACAGGTTTTACAATGGTCATAAATTCCAGGTAGAAACTCTCTTCCCTGCCATGGAGTATTGAGGGAGAGAGCATATGGAGAACAAACACGTTCTTCTTGCCCAAAACTTCTAATCCCCAAAATTGGAGAATGAAACAATATTTCTATTTTTTGAGAATGTGGAAATTGTCCGTGGGTATTTAAAGAACAATCCTGTCGAATTTGTTTCATTTGGTGATCTTCTGAAGGACAGGAAACACACATTACTGTGTCTTTGCTTGTGTACACTTTTCAATTATGGGGTTTGCATCTGATGGTTTAAAATATATGATTGAATATGACACTATTTGTTATAAAATGTAATGTGATGTTGGCCTTCTAAACGAGATACTTGTTTTGATATAAAGTTTTAACTAGTCAGTGGTCACACCCCTGTGAGCCCAGACATCACAGCAGGAATCATGGAACCGCCCCTTCTTCCACAGAGTTATACTCCCGTGACAAACACCCGTGACAAAAATTACATTAGACCAGAAAATATGGAGCTGTCGCTACATGTTGGAATGGTTGGCGACTCTACAAAAGAACTAGACCAGAGAACGTGGAGACAAGGTCCCCACGTTGAAATGGCTAATACATCTACAATCTAGAGAACAGTTATTCAGGCTGCAGCTGTTTAAATACTTTAGTCTGGTAAACTAAGAACATTTCCGAATGGTACTCTGAAGTATACA
Organism: Salvelinus namaycush; assembly: GCF_016432855.1. NCBI lineage: Eukaryota > Metazoa > Chordata > Actinopteri > Salmoniformes > Salmonidae > Salvelinus > Salvelinus namaycush. The sequence continues at coordinate 83,179,563 of NC_052310.1, forward strand.
GTATAACAACCTACACCTCAGACAGACATATCTCTGGTGGACAAACCAGAGGCTTTCTGTCGACTGACTATCCAGCAGACGGACCGGCGACCACAGAGAGGGACAACAAAGGCATACACTCGTAAATATGTAAATTGAAATGTATTTTCGAATGAGTGGTTGTTCATGTTCAAATTATAGGCATTTCCATGAGTGTAGTGTAGTCAACTGTATGTACTTTAATCCACTCTGAGTTTCCTGCTCTTAAGCTGCCCCCACCCCCTTTCCTTTGTCTACCAAGCCGTCATATCGTTTTTGTCCGCCAGGGACTTTTTCTTTGTTTCATGTAGTAACCAATGTATGACCTAATGTGTGTGTGTGTGTTTATGTAAATCTGTGATTGATTAAGTTAGTTAGTAAAACAATTATTAAGCCAATTTGTATATCGCTGATTCACGACTCTATGCTAGGGTTCGTGCAGATATCCAAGGGTTTGCGATATTCAGTAATGACACTGATGAGGTAAAATTCATTAATAAGCGACTGTTTTGATAAGATATGAAAATATCTGAAGAGTTATATTCGGGAAATTGACACTTTATAAACAATATTTTCCATGGTGCCCCGACTTCCTAGTTAATTAAAGTTACATGATTAGTTTAATTGCGTAATTAAATTACACATAGATAACTGATTTGATAATATACAGTCTTCGCATTTAATGGTAGTCAACGCTACGACACTTGTTAGATATTGCTACACTGTCGGAACTAGAAGCACAAGCATTTTGCTACACTCGCAACAACATCTGCTAACCATGTGTATGTGACTAATACAATTTGATTTGATTTGATTTTGGTGATTACATGAGTATGGAAAAAGCAAAAGGAGAAAGCTCTGTGGCTTTAAAAACTTTGAAAGTACTAAAGTTATGATTTTCAGATTTGGGCCCCAAAGAAAGATGCCATCTCTGGCGTTGATATGGAGGACTCACGTTTTATGGACAACATGCCGGGAATAGCTGGGGCACGTCGATTAACCCGTACTGTGACTGGAAAGAAGGAGAAAAGGCTTTCTGTACTGTTGATGTTGAGTCTCTCCTGACCCATGTAAAGCTGGGTACAGTATATGAAATATGCGGTCCAAGCATATGTACAAAAACCACTACAATATCATAAATGGCCACGTGTCAAGTATTTGCAGAAGGAATATCAGTGTTGAAGAGGATGCACAATGCTGCAATTGTGATGGGAATCATGTTCCAGAGTTCACCCAATGCCTTGTAAGGGTGAAGGTCAAAGTAACGAGGATCAAACTAATATTTTTTTTTAGGAGACTGGATATCATCGTGAAAGCGGGAAAAAAAATGCAATAATTGTTCAAGAGAAAAAAAGGGAACTGTATTATTTTATATTTGCGGGTTAATCTATCACATATAGTCCGGCTGACGGGTTATTAGCAGTTGTGAGTGGGTGCGGGCGAACTAACACCTGACCCACGCATTTTGTGTGTGTGTTTCTATGTGTGTGTCTTCATGTACAGTATGTGTGCATGGTATAGTGCTGACCTGAACCGATGACCTTGCGGGTGCGCAGGAAGCTGATGGCCAGTCTCATGATGGAGGCTTTGTCCAGGTGGGAGCTGACGCTGTCTGGGAGGGGCAGCTGATTGGCCAGCTCGTAAAACACCTCCGTCTCCTTACTACGACGACAGCGTGCCGCATCACGAGACCTCTCCTTACGCCGCTCCGAACTGTTCCTTGACAGGAAGAGAAGTCAGGTCAGGTGGAGAGGTCTTAGGTCAGATGAGCTATTGGCTACAGGTAGAAAGTTTATATCAAACATCGTTGGGTCAATTCAGTTTCAATTCCAGTGAATTGAAGGTAGACCAAATAACATTTCTAAATGTTTCTTATTGAAAAGTTCTGAAGATAGTTAGAATTAGAATTTCAGTGTACTTCCTGAATTGACTGGAATGGTAAGGACCCCAACCCTGAACCCAACACTCCTGAATAATGTATTGTTTCTTTGTGTTATTTCTCTCAGGACCAGCACCAATCACCTGTGCTGAAGAATGGAAAGGACCCCAACCCTGAACCCAACACTCTTGAATAATGTATTGTTTCTTTGTGTTATTTCTCTCAGGACCAGCAACAATCACCTGTGTTGAAGACAGTGAGTGTACACAAATGGGAAAACACATATAGGATATAATCATTGAGCTCAGCAACAAAAGAGACCCAAGTCTCAAGACTGTGTCTGTGTCTCAACTTCTTTATAACTATGCAGAGAATGATTTAGCATCTTTCCATATCTTAATATAGTACACTAGTCTTTCCATATCTTAATATAGTCCTCTAGTCTTTCTACATCTGAATATATTCCACTAGTCTTTCCATATCTTAATATATTCTACCATTCATTCTAAATCTTAACTTCTTATGGCTGGGGGCAGTATTGAGTAGCTTGGATGAATAAGGTGCCCAGAGTAAACTACCTGTTACTCAGGCCCAGAAGCAAAGATATGCATATTATTAGTAGATTTGGATAGAAAACACTCTAAAGTTTCTAAAACTGTTTGAATGATGTCTGTGAGTATAACAGAACTCATATGAAAAAAATCAACCAGGAAGTGGGAAATCTGAGGTTTGTAGGTTTTCAAGTCTTTGCCTATCCAATATACAGTGTCTATGGTGTCATATTGCAGTTCCTAAGGCTTCCACTAGATGTCAACAGTCTTTAGAACCTTGTTTCAGGCTTCTACTGTGAAGAGGGAGAGAATAAGAGCTGATTGACTAAGAGGTCTGGCAGATTGCCATGAGCTCAGTCAGGCGCACACCCGTGAGTTAGCTGCGTTCCTTTTCCTTTCTAAAGACAAAGGAATTCTCCGGTTGAAACATTATTGAAGATTTATGATAAAAACATCCTATCGATTGATTCTATACATCGTTTGACATGTTTCTACGAACTGTAATGGAACTTTTTGACTTTGTCTGGCCTGCGCCTCGTGAATTTGGATTTGTGAACTAAACGCGCGAACAAAAAGGAGGTATTTGGACATAAATATTGGATTTTATGGAACAAATCAAACATTTATTGTGGAACTGGGATTCCTGGGAGTGCATTCTGATGAAGATCATCAAAGGTAAGTGAATATTTATAATGCTATTTCTGACTTCTGTTGACTCCACAACATGGCGGGTATCTTTATGGCTTGTTTTGGTCTCTGAGCGCTGTACTCAGATTATTGCATGGTGTGCTTTTTCCGTAAAGCTTTTTTGAAATCTGTCACAGCGGTTACATTAAGGAGAAGTTTATCTATAATTCCATGCATAACACTTGTATCATTTATCAATGTTTATTATGATTATTTCTGTAAATTGATGTGGCTCTCTGCAAAATCACCGGATGTTTTGGAAGCAAAACATTACTGAACATAACACGCCAATGTAAACTGAGATTTTTGGATATAAATATGAACTTTGTCGAAACAAAACATACATGTATTGTGTAACATGAAGTCCTATGAATGTCATCTGATGAAGATCATCAAAGGTTAGTGATTAATTTTATCTCTATTTCTGCTTTTTGTGACTGCTCTCTTTGGCTGGAAAAATGGCTGTGTTTTTCTGTGACTTGGCGCTGACCTAACATAATCGCATGGTATGCCTACGTCGTAAAGCCTTTTTGAAATTGGACACCGTTGGGATTAACAACAAGTTTATCTTTAAAATGGTGTATAATACTTGTATGTTTGATGAATTTTTATTATGACATTTCTGTTGTTTGAATTTGGCGCCCTGCACTTTCACTGGCTGTTGTCATCCCGTTAACGGGATCTCAGCCATAAGAAGTTTTTAATATAGTCCACAAGTCTTTCCATATCTTAATATAGTTCTCTAGTCTTTCTACATCTTAATATAGTTCTCCAGTATCTCAACTTCTTAATATAGTCCCAAGATGGCATAGCAGTCAGACGTCCTTTGTCCTCGTCTTGTCGTGTCCCATGTATATATATATTTACATCTTTCTTCGCATATCTTTTATATATTTTCTTTTCCAAAAACTCAACTTCAAAACACTCTCCTGCAATCCGCCTCACCATTATAAAAAAAAGTACAATAGAAGCTAGCCAGAAGCTAGACAGAAGCTAGCCAGAAGCTAGCCAGTTTACGTTCGTATTCAGCTAACCACGGTTTGTGGTCATCAACTACCCTTTGCTCGAAAAGCTATCGCCAGTTTGTACAACGCGACTCAGACCAGAACATACTGGACCTTTTTTTCTCTCCATATCCCCGGATTTCAACCGCAAGCTCTGGACATTTACACCTGGATCTCGCAGCTAGCTAGCTGCTATCCGTGTAACTATTGGCTTACGTCAATTATTCCAGAGCTAGCCAGCTGAAGAATTCCATCAGCCACTCCTGGGCTACAATTACCTATCCGGACCCGTTTTACTGCCGATGCGGAGCCCCACCGGGCCTTCACAAGTGGACTACCGACGTTATCTGCCCGAGGGAGTTATCCAACTGGCCCCTCCGTCGCGACGTTACCTGAACGCCCATCTGCGGCCCGCTAATCGTTAGCTGTCTTATCGGCTGCTATCTGAATAGGTCTATCTATCGGACAATTTTTCTTGGGTCACTATAACTATATCTATTTTGCCAATTGGATTGATCCCCTCTACCACACGGAACCCCACTAATCTACCGTCGGAAACGTACGAGGTGGCTAAAATCAGACTTCCATCCTATGCTAGCTTGCCGATGGCTCAGCTAGCTGTCTGAATCGCCGCCTGAATCGCCGTTACCCCAAACAACCTCACTACTCACTGGACCCTTATGATCACTCGACTAAGCATGCCTCTCCTTAATGTCAATATGCCTTGTCCATTGCTGTTCTGGTTAGTGTTTATTGGCTTATTTCACTGTAAAGCCTCTAGCCCTGCTCATTATACCTTATCCAACCTTTCAGTTCCACCACCCACACATGCGATGACATCACCTGGTTTCAATGATGTTTCTAGAGACAATATCTCTCTCATCATCACTCAATACCTAGGTTTACCTCCACTGTATTCACATCCTACCATACCTTTGTCTGTACATTATACCTTGAAGCTATTTTATCGCCCTCAGAAACCTCCTTTTACTCTCTGTTCCGGACGTTCTAGACGAACAATTCTCATAGCTTTTAGCCGTACCCTTATCCTACTCCTCCTCTGTTCCTCTGGCGATGTAGAGGTGAATCCAGGCCCTGCAGTGCCTAGCTCCACTCCTATTCCCCAGGCGCTCTCTTTTGATGACTTCTGTAACCGTAATAGCCTTGGTTTCATGCATTAACATTAGAAGCCTCCTCCCTAAGTTTGTTTTATTCACTGCTTTAGCACACACTGCCAACCCGCATGTTCTAGCCATGTCTGAATCCTGGCTTAGGAAGACCTAACTACAATATTTTCAGACAAGATTGAACGGCCAAAGGGGGCGGTGTTGCAATCTACTGCAAAGATAGCCTGCAGAGTTCTGTCCTACTATCCAGGTCTGTACCCAAGCAATTTGAACTTCTACTTTTAAAAATCCACCTCTCTAAAAACAAGTCTCTCACCGTTGCCGCCTGCTATAGACCACCCTTAGCCGCCAGCTGTGCTCTGGACACCATATGTGAACTGATTGCCCCTGATCTATCTTCAGAGCTCGTGCAGCTAGGCAACCTAAACTGGAACATGCTTAACACCCCAGCCATCCTACAATCTAAGCTTGATGTCCTCAATCTCACACAAATGATCAATGAACCTACCAGGTACCACCCCAAAGCCGTAAACACGGGCACCCTCATAGATATCATCCTAACCAACTTGCCCTCTAAATACACCTCTGTTGTTTTCAACCAAGATCTCAGCGATCACTGCCTCATTGCCTGCATCCGTAATGGGTCAGCGGTCAAACGACCTCCACTCATCACTGTCAAACGCTCCCTGAAATACTTCAGCGAGCAGGCCTTTCTAATCGACCTGGCCGGGGTATCCTGGAAGGATATTGATCTCATCCCGTCAGTAGAGGATACCTGTTTTTTTTTTTTTAAATGCCTTCCTCACCATCTTAAATAAGCATGCCCCATTCAAGAAATGTAGAACCAGGAACAGATATAGCCCTTGGTTCTCTCCAGACCTGACTGCCCTTAACCAACACAAAAACATCCTATGGCGATCTGCATTAGCATCGAACAGCCCCGTGATATGCAACTTTTCAGGGAAGCTAGAAACCAATATACTGGCAGTTAGAAAAGCCAAGGCTAGCTTTTTCAAGCAGACATTTTGCTTCCTGCAACAGAAACTCAAAAAAGTTCTGGGACACTGTAAAGTCCATGGAGAATAAGAACACCTCCTCCCAGCTGCCCACTGCACTGAGGACAGGAAACACTGTCACCACCGATAAATCCACTATAATTGAGAATTTCAATAAGCATTTTTCTACGGCTGGCCATGCTTTCCACCTGGCTACCCCTACCCCGGTCAACAGCACTGCACCCCCCACAGCAACTCGCCCAAGCCTTCCCCATTTCTCCTTCTCCCAAATCCAGTCAGCTGATGTTCTGAAAGAGCTGCAAAATCTGGACCCCTACAAATCAGCCGGGCTAGACAATCTGGACCCTTTCTTTCTAAAATGATCTGCCGAAATTGTTGCAACCCCTATTACTAGCCTGTTCAACCTCTCTTTCATGTCGTCTGACATTCCCAAAGATTGGAAAGCAGCTGCAGTCATCCCCCTCTTCAAAGGGGGGGACACTCTTGACCCAAACTGCTACAGACCTATATCTATCCTACCCTGCCTTTCTAAGGTCTTTGAAAGCCAAGTCAATAAACAGATTACCGACCATTTCGAATCCCACCATACCTTCTCCGCTATGCAATCTGGTTTCAGAGCTGGTCATGGGTGCACCTCTGCCACGCTCAAGGTCCTAAACGATATCCTAACCGCCATCGATAAGAAACAATACTGTGCAGCCATATTCATTGACCTGGCCAAGGCTTTCGACTCTGTCAATCACCACATCCTCATCGGCAGACTCGATAGCCTTGGTTTCTCAAATGATTGCTTCGCCTGGTTCACCAACTACTTCTCTGATAGAGTTCAGTGTGTCAAATCGGAGGGCCTGTTGTCCGGGCCTCTGGCAGTCTCTATGGGGGTGCCACAGGATTCAATTCTTGGACCGACTCTCTTCTCTGTATACATCAATGATGTCGCTCTTGCTGCTGGTGAGTCTCTGATCCACCTCTACGCAGACGACACCATTCTGTATACTTTTGGCACTTCTTTGGATACTGTGTTAACAACCCTCCAGAAGTGCTTCAATGCCATACAACTCTCCTTCCGTGGCCTCCAATTGCTCTTAAATACAAGTAAAACTAAATGCATGCTCTTAAACCGATCGCTGCCTGCACCTGCCCGCCCGTCCAACATCACTACTCTGGACGGTTCTGACTTAGGTATTTGTAGTTGTCCACATATTCTATGTGCCTGGTTAGACTGTAAACTCTCCTTCCAGACTATCATCAAACATCTCCAATCCAAAGTTAAATCTAGAATTGGCTTCCTATTTCACAACAAAGCATCCTTCACTCATGCTGCCAAACATACCCTCGTAAAACTGACCATCCTACCGATCCTCGACTTCAGCGATGTCATTTACAAAATAGCCTCCAATACCCTACTCAATAAATTGGATGCAGTCTATCACAGTGCCATCTGTTTTGTCATCAAAGCCCCATATACTACCCACCACTGCGACCTGTACGCTCTCGTTGGCTGGCCCTCGCTTCATACTTGTCGCCAAACCCACTGGCTCCAGGTAATCTACAAGACCCTGCTAGGTAAAGTCCCCCCTTATCTCAGCTCTCTGGTCACCATAGCAGCACCCACCTGTAGCACGCGCTCCAGCAGGTATATCTCTCTGGTCACCCCCAAAACCAATTCTTCATTTGGCTGCCTCTCCTTCCAGTTCTCTGCTGCCAATGACTGGAATGAACTACAAAAATCCCTGAAACTGGAAACACTTATCTCCCTCACCAGCTTTAAGCACCAGCTGTCAGAGCAGCTCACAGATTACTGCACCTGTACATAGCCCATCTATAATTTAGCCCAAACAACTACCTCTCCCCCTATTGTATTTATTTATTTATTTATTTTGCTCCTTTGCACCCCATTATTTATATCTTTACTTTGCACATTCTTCTACTGCAAATCTACCATTCCAGTGTTTTACTTGCTATATTGTATTTACTTCGCCACCATGGCCTTTTTTGCCTTTACCTCCCTTATCTCACTTCATTTGCTCACATTGTATATACTTATTTTTTCTACTGTATTATTGACTGTATGTTTGTTTTATTCCATGTGTAACTCTGTGTTGTTGTATGTGTTGAACTGCTTTGCTTTATCTTGGCCAGGTCGCAATTTGTCACACCCTGGACTTAGTTATCTTTGTTTTCTTTATTATTTTAGTTAGGTCAGGGTGTGACATGGGGGATGTATGTGTTTTGTATTGTCTAGGTTTTTTTGTATGTTTATGGGGCAGTGTTCAGTCTAGGTGTTTGTATGTCTATGGTTTCCTAGATTGGTTCTCAATTAGAGACAGCTGTCTATCGTTGTCTCTGATTGGGAGCCATATTTAGGCAGCCATAGTCATTAGGTAGTTTGTGGGTGATTGTCTATGTCTATGTCTTTACGTTAGTTGCTTGTGTCTGCACTTTCATTATATAGCTTCACGGTCGTTTGTTGTTTTTGTATAGTTTGTCAGTGTTCGTTTCGTGTTCGTCTTCGTTAAATAAAGAAGATGTATTGTTATCACGCTGCGCCTTGGTCCTCCTCTCTTCTACAATATGACGATCGTGACACAATTGTAAATGACAACTTGTTCTCAACTTGCCTACCTGTTTAAATAATGGTGAAATGATTTTTTTTTTTTTTTTTAAATAGTCCACAAGACTTTACATATCTAAATATAGTCGACTAGTCTTTCGACATCTTAATATAGTATTCTAGTCTTTCCATATCCTAAAATAGTCCTCTAGTCGTTCTGCATCTTAATATAGTCCTTTAGTAATCCAACATCTTAATATAGTCCACTAGTCTTCCATATCTTAATGTAGTCCACTAGTCTTTCTACATCTGTAAATAGTCCACTAGTCTTTCTACATCGTAATATAGTCCACTAGTCTTAACATAACTTAAAATAGTCAACAAGTCTTTCCACATCTTAATATAGACCTCTAGACTTTCTACATGTTAATATAGTCCACTAATCTTTCCACATCTTAATATAGTCCACCATTCATTCTAAATCGTAATATAGTACTCTAGTCTTTCCATATCTTAAAATAGTCCTCTAGTCGTTCTACATCTTAATATAGTCCTCTAGTATTCCAACATCTTAATATAGTCCTCCAGTCTTTCTAAATCTTAATAGAGTCCTCCAGTCTTTCTAAATCTTAAGAGTCCTCCAGTCTTTCTAAATCTTAGAGTCCTCCAGTCTTTCTAAATCTTAATAGAGTCCTCCAGTCTTCCTAAATCTTAATATAGTCCTCTAGTCTTTCCATATCTTAATATAGTCCTCTAGTCTTTCCATATCTTAAAATAGTCCACTAGTCTTTCCATATCTTAATAAAGTCCACCAGTCTTTACATATCTTAATATAGTCCTCTGGACTTTCTACATCTTAATATAGTCATCTAGTATTCCTACATCCTAATATAGTCCATTAGTCTTTCTACATTTTAATATGTCCACTAATCTTTCTACATCTTAATTAATATAGGCCGCTAGTCATTCCACATGTTAATATAGTCCACTAGTCTTTCCATATCTTAATAATATTCCTATAGTCTTTCAACATCTTAAAATAGTCCTCTGGTCTTTCTACATCTTAATATAGGCCAGTAGACTTTCCATATCTTAAAATAGTCCTCTAGTGTTTCTACATCTTAATATATTCCTATAGTCTTTCAACATCTTAAAATAGTCCTCTGGTCTTTCTACATCTTAATATAGTCCTCTAGTTTTTCCATATCTTAAAATAGTCCTCTAGTGTTTCTACATCTTAATATAGTCCTCTAGTCTTTCAACATCTTAAAATATTCCTCTAGTCTTTCTACTTCTTAATATAGTCCTCTAGTTTTTCCATATCTTAATATAGTCCTCTAGTCTTTCAACATCTTAAAATATTCCTCTAGTCTTTCTACTTCTTAATATAGTCCTCTAGTTTTTCCATATATTAATATAGTCCTCTAGTTTTTCCATATCTTAATATAGTCCTCTAGCCTTTCTTCATCTTAAAATAGTCCTCTAGTTTTTCAATATCTGAAAATAGTCCTCTATTGTTTCTACATCTTAATATAGTCCTCTGGTCTTTCCACATCTTAATATAGTCCACTAGTCTTTCCATATATTTTATAGTCCATTATTCTTTCCATATCTTAATATAGTCCACTAGTCTTTCCATATCTTAATATAGTCCACTAGTCTTTCCAAATAGTAATATAGTCCACTAGTCTTTCCATATATTAATATAGTCCACGAGGCCTTCCATATATTAATAATATTCCTCTAGTCTTTCAACATCTTAAAATGGTTCACTAGTCTTTCCATATCTTAATATAGTCCACTAGTATTTCAACATCACAATATAGTCCACTTGTCTTTCCATATGTTAATATAGTTCTCTATTCTTTCCACATCTTAATATAGTCCACTAGTCTTTCAGTATCTTAATAAAGTCCAATAGCATTTCTACATCTTAAAATACTCCACCAGTCTTTCCATAACTTAATATCGCCCACAAGTCTTTCAACATATTAATATAGTTCTCTAGTCTTTCTACATCTTAATAAAGTCCACAAGTCTTTCCATGTCTTAATATATTCCACTAGTCTTTCCATATCTTTATATAGTCCTCTATTCTTTACATATCTTAATATAGTCCACTAGTCTTTTCCATATCTTAAAATAGTCCACTAGTCTTTCTACATCTTAATATAGTCCACTAGTCTTTCCATATATTAATATAGTCCACTAGTCTTTCTACATCTTAATATAGTCCACGAGTCTTTCCATATATTAATATAGTCCACGATTCTTTCCATATCTTAATATAGTCCACTAGTCTTTCTACATCTTAATATAGTCCACTAGTCTTTTCCATATCTTAAAAAAGTCCACTAGTCTTTCTACATCGTAATATAGTCCACTAGTCTTTCCATATATTAATATAGTCCACGATTCTTTCCATGTCTTAGTATAGTCCACTTGTCTTTCCATATATTAATATAGTCCTCTAGACTATCCATATCTTAATATAGTTCTCTAGTCTTTCTACATCTTAATATAGTCCACTAGTCTTTCTATATCTTAATATAGTCCACTAGTCTTTCCATATATTAATATAGTCCTCTAGACTATCCATATCTTAATATAGTTCTCTAGTCTTTCTACATCTTAATATAGTCCTCTAGACTATCCATATCTTAATATTGTCATCTAGTCTTTCTACATCTTAATATAGTCCACTAGTCTTTCCATATCTTAATATATTCCTTTAGTCATTTGTCAATCCTGTCCCTCAGTTTGTTACACAATCTCTGCTGGTTCCAATTTCCATCTACAATTGTGACAAACTGCAGATGTGATCATTGGGAACTGTGATGATTAACTGACTTTTACTCACAATACTGTGAGACCGAGTGAAACAGAGGCAGTGAGGGGAAAGAGAGAGTGTAAAAACACTTGCTAAAGATGCATCCAATTGCTGAACCCACTTCCTCTGTCTCAACAGTTTCCGTCAAGGAAAGCAGGTCAATGCCCAAACATTGTCACCACAAGCTTCTTAGCTTCTCAAACACACACACACACACACTCTCTCTCTCTCTCTCTCGCTCTTTCTAGGACACAGACTATTTCTCATGAAAAGACAAAAGATTAGAGGCATTGTGCATACCAGAACATTCTCTTCTGACATCCCACAAAGACATAACTCTCTTCGCAACCACTCACAGATGGATTGGATTGAGATATCTCTGAGAAATCTTTGGTGAGCAGAGAACACAGACAGACTCTTTAGTAGTCCGTCATATGATAGGATTAGTGTCTTACACCTGAATAGAGCTTAGACTGAGTCCCACTCTCAGCCAACACACACACTGATCGAGAGAGAGAAATGGTGAGGGTGAGTCAGAGAGCACAGCAAACTATGAGGGACAGGGAATCCTGTAGGTGTTAGACCAACGCAGAAGTGTACAGAGTTGCAAAAACTGAGACTCACAGACAAAACTGATGGTGTACTTTAGGCTACATCAACATATTCCAACCCCAGAAAACTCAGACACAGATATAGCACAGGTACCAACTCAACTTTCTCTTCCTTCCAAAACAACCATTTGATTACAGAGCAACTTCAAAATAGCTGACTAACAATGCTGGTTGAGCACCCTTAATGTGAGATGCATCAAACTCAGTCTCATTAAGTCAGGGAAGGCTGATTCTAGCTGTGTGTCAATGGGAGGTTATACCTCTAAACCCCTTCTCTACCAACCACAGGATCGAACCACTCTAAACCCCTTCTCTACCAACCAGAGGATCGAATCGCTCTAAACCCCTTCTCTACCAACCAGAGGATCGAATCGCTCTAAACCCCTTCTCTACCAACCACAGGTTCGAACCACTCTAAACCCCTTCTCTACCAACCACAGGTTCGAACCACTCTAAACCCCTTCTCTACCAACCACAGGATCGAACCACTCTAAACCCCTTCTCTACCAACCAGAGGATCGAATCGCTCTAAACCCCTTCTCTACCAACCACAGGATCGAACCACTATGCGGTTTAAATTCAAAAGCATAAAACGTTTCAAATGGCAATGTCAGACAATGACAAAGCGGTCAGCTTTTTGGGTAAATAGCTGAGGGATGGGGCTGGAGTAAAGTAACCACTCTCAAATTCATAGACAGGGCTATGGATGTAGAAATCTCAGAAAAAAATATACACACCGTTTCAAAACAACAAGCAAATACAGAGGTAATACACCACATGACCAAAAGTATATGGACACCTGCTCGTCAAACATCTCATTCCAAAATCATAGGAATTAATATGGAGTTGGTGGTTTGCTGTTATAACAACCTCCACTCTTCTGGTAAGCCTTTCCACTAGATGTTGGAACATTGCTGCGAGGACTTGCTTCCATTTAGCCACAAAAGCATTAGTGAGATCGGGCACTGATGTTGGGCGATTAGGCCTGGCATGCAGTCAGCGTTCCAATTCATCCCAAAGGTGTTCGATGGTGTTGAGGTCAGGGCTCTGTGCAGGTAAGTCAAGTTCTTCCACACCGATCTCTACAAACCATTTCTGTATGGACCTCACTTTGTGCACTGGGGCATTGCCATGCTGAAACAGGAAAGGGCCTTCCCCCTTACTGTTGCCACAAAGTTGGAAGCACATAATCGTCTAGAATGTCATTGTATGCTGTAGCATTAATATTTCCCTTCACTGGAACTAAGGGGCCAAGCTCAAACAATGACAAACAACCCCAGACCATTATTCCCCCTCCATCAAACTTTACAGTTGGCACTATGCATTGGGGCAGATAGCGTTCTCCTGGCATCCGCCAAATCCAGATTCGTCCCTCGGACTGCTAGATGGTGAAGCTTGGCATTGAGCATGGTGATCTTAGGCTCGTGTGCAGCTGCTCGGCCATGGAAACACATTTCTTGAAGCTCCTGATGAACCGTTCTTGTGCTGACGTTGCTTCCAGAGGCCGTTTGGAACTCGATAGTGAGTGTTGAAACCGAGGACAGATGATTTTTACTCGCTGCGCGCTTTAGAACTCGGTGGTCCCATTCTGTGATTTTATGTGGCCTACCACTTCGTGGCTGAGCCATTGTTGCTCCAAGATGTTTCCACTTCACAATAACAGCACTTACAGTTGACAGGGGCAGCTCTAGCAGGGCAGAATTTTGACGAACTGACTTGTTGAAAAGGTAGCATCCTATGACGGTGCCACAATGAAAGTCACTGAGCTCTTTAGTAAGGCCATTCTACTGCCAATGTTTATCTGTAGAGATTGCATGACTTTGTGCGTGATTTTATACACCTGTCAGCAACGTGTGTGGCTGAAATATCTGAATGCAGTCATTTGAAAGGGTGTGCACATACTTTTGTATATATATATAGTGTATATCCCCATTCCAGTGAGCACAGAGTTAACATATATCCCCATTCCAGTGAGAACAGAGTTAATATATCCCCATTCCAGTGAACAAAGAGTTAATATATCCCCATTCCAGTGAGCACAGAGTTAATATATCCCCATTCCAGTGAACAAAGAGTTAATATATCCCCATTCCAGTGAGAACAGAGTTAATATATCCCCATTCCAGTGAACAAAGAGTTAATATATCCCCATTCCAGTGAGCACAGAGTTAATATATCCCCATTCCAGTGAACAAAGAGTTAATATATCCCCATTCCAGTGAACAAAGAGTTAATATATCCCCATTCCAGTGAACAAAGAGTTAATATATCCCCATTCCAGTGAGCACAGAGTTAATATATCCCCATTCCAGTGAGCACAGAGTTAATATATCCCCATTCCAGTGAACAAAGAGTTAATATATCCCCATTCCAGTGAGCACAGAGTTAATATATCCCCATTCCAGTGAGCACAGAGTTAATATATCCCCATTCCAGTGAACAAAGAGTTAATATATCCCCATTCCAGTGAGAACAGAGTTAATATATCCCCATTCCAGTGAGCACAGAGTTAATATATCCCCATTCCAGTGAGCACAGAGTTAATACATCCCCATTCCAGTGAACAAAGAGTTAATATATCCCCATTCCAGTGAACAAAGAGTTAATATATCCCCATTCCAGTGAGCACAGAGTTAATACATCCCCATTCCAGTGAGCACAGAGTTAATATATCCCCATTCCAGTGAACAAAGAGTTAATATATCCCCATTCCAGTGAACAAAGAGTTAATATATCCCCATTCCAGTGAGCACAGAGTTAATATATCCCCATTCCAGTGAACACAGAGTTAATATATCCCCATTCCAGTGAGCACAGAGTTAATATATCCCCATTCCAGTGAGCACAGAGTTAATACATCCCCATTCCAGTGATCAAAAAGTTAATATATTCCCATTCCAAGGAGCACAGAGTTAACTTATCCCCATTCCAGTTAAAAAATTGTTAATATATCCCCATTCCAGTGAACAAAAAGTTAATATATCCCCATTCCAGTGAACAAAAAGTTAATATATCCCCATTCTAGTAAACAAAAAGTTAATATATCCCCATTCCAGTAAACAAAAAGTTAATATATCCCCATTCTAGTAAACAAAAAGTTAATATATCCCCATTTTAGTAAACAAAAAGTTAATATATCCCCATTCTAGTAAACAAAAAGTTAATATATCCCCATTCTAGTAAACAAACAGTTAATATATCCCCATTCTAGTAACCAAACAGTTAATATATCCCCATTCTAGTAACCAAAAAGTTAATATATCCCCATTCTAGTAAACAAAAAGTTAATATATCCCCATTCTAGTAAACAAAAAGTTAATATATCCCCATTCCAGTAAACAAAAAGTTAATATATCCCCATTCCAGTAAACAAAAAGTTAATATATCCCCATTCTAGTAAACAAAAAGTTAATATATCCCCATTCTAGTAAACAAAAAGTTAATATATCCCCATTCTAGTAAACAAACAGTTAATATATCCCCATTCTAGTAAACAAACAGTTAATATATCCCCATTCTAGTAAACAAACAGTTAATATATCCCCATTCTAGTAAACAAACAGTTAATATATCCCCATTCTAGTAAACAAACAGTTAATATATCCCCATTCTAGTAACCAAAAAGTTAATATATCCCCATTCTAGTAAACAAAAAGTTAATATATCCCCATTCTAGTAAACAAAAAGTTAATATATCCCCATTCTAGTAAACAAAAAGTTAATATATCCCCATTCCAGTAAACAAAAAGTTAATATATCCCCATTCCAGTAAACAAAAAGTTAATATATCCCCATTCCAGTAAACAAAAAGTTAATATATCCCCATTCTAGTAAACAAAAAGTTAATATATCCCCATTGTAGTAAACAAAAAGTTAATATATCCCCATTCTAGTAAACAAAAAGTTAATATATCCCCATTCCAGTAAACACAGCACTGGCTGATATAATAGTACTGGATTGTACTTCCTCCCTTGTTTTTTGTTGTTGTTTATAAACTCTAACCCCTGACCTCTGATTTCTTCTGAATTCACAATATAATTCCAAACTAGCTCAGATCAACATATATGAGTAGCAGTGTGTGTTGAAGCACATCCAAAAATAATACTGTATGCAGAACCCAAGCATTGGTTTAAAAAAGAGAAAGGGTTGAGTCTGACAAAGGAGGAGGAGAGGAGAGGCTGCCAAACAGCTACAATTACATTAAACCACAAAATAATGGGTGAGTTAAGGTGGGGTGGTTATACAAGATAAGGTGAAAGTACTGCGGGATAAAGAAAGAGTATAAATCTTGTAAGTGAATGTTAGAGGATGTAATCAGCTTTGTTTCCTTTGACTCAAAGTCAAGGCCTTGGAGTGTTGTCTGCCCAGGCAGGGATGTGGTTTACGGGCGGTTCTATTGGGGCATGGCGTGTGGCACAAGGAGGGTGAACTCTGTGTGCCCTGGTACACCACAGCTAAAGTACACACACACATGCACACACAGTAAAATATGTTGTATGTTCAGCGGTTAGAGGTTTGACTTTCTGTGACTTTTAAAAGCCACAAGATAAGAGTACGAATAAACTCCAGTCTGCTTGTGGAGCCAGTGCTTCCTTTCTTGATGGCAAGTGGTAAAAGTAAGTTAAAAAAGGCTAACTAGCAGAGTTTGAACCTCCAACCATGCCCTTGAGCATGTGGTTTCACAACTAAACTTAAAGATACTCATGAGTGCTGTCCTGTTTGCCTCAGGTTGAAAGACGCTCAGAAGGCTTTGCCTCTGACCAGTTCGTGCGACCATTGTCTCCAGAGTTCAACTCCGTTGGGTATCGGACTGACTTTAGGGGAAATATTGGGGCTGCTGGCGAAGGGTATTCCGGTGAAGTGACCTTGGGAATGGGGTTGTCTGAGGTCGGTAGAGAGCGGTGGTCAGAGTTGATAGGGATGTCATCCCAGCCGAGTGAGGCTCATTCCAGTTTCTCTGGTAGTGTTCAGATTCCGGGGATGATGTACTATCCCTGGTTGGCTCGGGAGGGTTTTCAGAATGCGAATCGGACGACATCAATCTGGGGCCGCCTAAAGCCACAACTTTGGATTCGGCGGGGGAGAGTGAACCATTGGTGACTAACCTCTCTTAGGTAGGGGGCAGTATTTTCACGTCCGGATGAAAAGCGTGCCCAAAGTAAACTGCCTGTTACTCAGGCCCAGAAGCTAGGGTATGCATATAATTGGTAGATTTGGATAGAAAACACGCTACAGTTTCTAAAACTGTTAAAGTTATGTCTGTGAGTATAACAGAACTGATATGGCGAAACCCCAAGGACAAACCATCCCATTTTTTTGTTTTCAGCCGACAACTGTTTTCAATGGCTGTCACTTTTATTATAAGGCAAAATCCTCCCAGATTGCAGTTCCTAGGGATTCCACTAGATGTCAACAGTCTTTAGAAAGAGTTTCATGCTGGTTTTTGGAAAAATGAGCCAGAAATTGTAGTTTTTCTAGGTGGCTCCCATTTTGGCTGTTGTGTTTCCAAGCGCGCGTGGGTGAGAGCGCGTTCTTTGGTATTTTTCTCCGGTAAAGACAATAACAATTCTCCGTCTTAAATTTGATCATTTATTTACGTATTAGGGTACCTAAGGTTTGATTATAAACGTTGTTTGGAAAAGTTTATTTCTAACTTTTGGGATTCATTTTGTATGCATTTTGATGGAGGGAAACTGGGTGGATTATTGACTGAAGCGCGCCAGCTAAACTGAGTTTTTATGGATATAAAGAAGGACATTATCGAACAAAAATACAATTTGTGATGTATCTGGGACCTTTTGGAGTGCCAACAGAAGAAGATCATCAAAGGTAAGGCATTTATTATATCGCTATTTCTGACTTTCGTGGTGCACCTGCCTGGTTGAAATATGTTTTTCATGCTTTTGTATGCGGGGCGCTGTCCTCAGATAATCGCATGGTGTGCTTTCGCCGTAAAGCCTTTTTGAAATCTGACACAGCGGCTGGATTAACAAGAAGTTAAGCTTTATTTTGATGTATTACACTTGTGATTTTATGAAAGTTAAATATTTATAATTCTGTAGTTTGAGTAGCGATACTCAAACTACAGAATTATAAATATTTAACTCTGCAATTTCATCGGATGTTGGCCAGGTGGGACGCTACCATCCCACCTGCCCATAAGAAGTTATTGCGTCTTTGATGGGGCTGTGTCATAGCGCGGCAGATCACCTGGCGGTGAATTGGCCGTCTTATCCCCTGCAGCGGAGTTCTTTCAGGTTTGGACATACTACCTCAATCAGCCTGACTAACCGGTGTCTGTATGTAGCCTCGCTACTTTTATAGCCTCGCTACCGTATATAGCCTGTCTTTTTACTGTTGTTTTATTTCTTTATTTACCTATTGTTCACCTAATACCTTTTTTTCACTATTGGTTAGTAAGCATTTCACTGTAAGGTCTACACCTGTTGTATTCGGCGTACGTGACAAATAAACTTCGATTTGATTTGAGTGAAAGTATTTATCTCCTGTCCCTGCAGCAGAGTTTTCTTTTCCAGGTTTGGGGGAAGGTATTTACCTCCTATCCCTGCAGCAGAGTTTTCCAGGTTTGGGGGAAGGTATTTATCTCCTGTCCTTTCAGCGGAGTTCCTCCAGGTTTGGGAGAAGTTATTTACCTCCTGTCCCTGCAGCGGTGAATTGTCGCTTACCCCTGTTTAAAGGTTTTGCAAATGAGCTAAAGGCGATCTGGGATTCCCCTCACTTAGCCAGCCTGGTGCTAGTAGGTTATAGCGAGTTCAAGAATGTAGATGGTATGGAGGAGCTGGGGATTGTTTGCACAAAGCTGATGGGTAGAATGGTGGCGAATTACTTAGCTTCAGTGGCTAACAAGGGGGCTAATCCTAGCAGGGTTCTTCTGAATAAACAAGGCCGGTTCTCAGCGGATCTGCTGGACAAGTTGTACCAGGTTGAGGGTGTGGCGGCCCAGTCATTGAATGTGGTCACAATGCTGCAGATCTATCATATTGATTTGCTGCAGGAGCTGAATAAGACCGTGGAAGCGGTCCAGTTTCAGAGCTTCTCTACGAAATCTTTTCTATAGCTGATTTTGTGCTGCTTCTGTCCCACTGTACTCTCCTGGCTGTGGGGAAACGTACGGGGGCGACGGTGGTGGCTTAATGGCACCTCTAGCTGCCATTGTCCCTGATTCCTGTGATGGACAGACGAGTGTATTTGGATGAGCCAGTAACTCCAACAAGGTTGTTTGGCTCGGCTATGGAGTACTTCCATTTTGATTGCAATGCATATGGACGCTTCACCATTGCCATCAGTTGCTCAAGGTATCCCCATCGTGCCTAAGGGTGTTGACTCCTTGGAGGGACCCACGACTGCTGTTGCTGGGAGTTCTCATGGGCCGGGTAGTGTCCTGCAGGGTGATCATGACAGACGCATCTTTACTGAGATGGGAGCGCTGTGTGTGGCCTACTCAGAAAGAGGGATTTGGTGAACAGCGCAAAGGGCAGCATGTGTCCCTAAGATCCGACAACAGGACGATGGTGGCGTACATCCAGAGTCAGAAAGGACATGGCCTCTCTTTCCTAAACCTGGCCTGTTATCTGTTCGTATGGAGCTGTTCTCATTTCCTGCCGCTCAGAGCGACGTACCTTTCCGGATCTATCAACGTGGGTGCGGAACTACTTTCCGGGGGGGGGAAAAATGATAGTCCCACTAAGTGAAAACCAGATGGGATGGCGTAAAGCTGCAGAATGCTGTGGTAGCCATGCTGGTTAAGTGTGCCTTGAATTCGAAATAAATCTCAGACCGTGTCACCAGCAAAGCATCCCACACCATCACACCTCCTCCTCCATGCTTCACGGTGGAAACCACACATGCAGAGATCATCCATTCACCTACTCTGCGTCTCACAAAGGCACGGTGGTCGGAAACAAAAATGTCAAATTTGCACTCATCAGACGAAAGGACCGATTTCCACCGGTCTAATGTCCATTGCTTGTGTTTCTTGGCCCAAGAAAGTATCTTCTTCTTACTGGTGTCCTTTAGTAGTAGTTTCGTTGCAGCAATTAAACCATGAAGGCCTGATTTACACAGTCACCTCTAAACAGTTGCTATTGAGATGTGTCTGTTACTTGAACTCTGTGAAGCATTTATTTGGCCTGCAATTTCTGAGGCTGGTAACTCTAATGAACTTATCCTCTGCAGCAGAGGTGAGTCTGGGTCTTCCTTTCCTGTGGTGGCCCCCATGAGAGCCAGTTTCATCATAGCACTTGATGCTTTTTGCAACTGCACTTGAAGAAACTTTCAAAGTTCTTGACATTTTCCGTATTGACTGACCTCCTTAAAGTAATGATGGACTGTCGTTTTTCTTTGCTTATTTGAGCTGTTCTTGCCATAATATTTATTTCACCTTTATTTAACTTGTTATGGATATGGGGCAGCATTTTCACGTTTGGATGAAAAGTGTGTCCAGAGTAAACTGCCTGCTACTCAGTCCCAGTTGCTAATATATGCATATTATTAGTAGATTTGGATAGAACACACTCTGAAGTTTCTGAAACTGTTTAAATGATGTCTGTGAGTATAACAGAACTCATATGGCAGGCAAAAACCTGAGAAAGTGGAAGTGGGAAATCTGAGGTTGGTCGTTTTTCAACTCATTCCTTATTGAAGATACAGTGGGATATGGGTCATGTTGCACTTCCTAAGGCTTCCACTAGATGTCAACAGTCTTTAGAACCTTGTCTGATGCTTCTACTGTGAAGTGGGGCCGAATGAGAGGGGAATGAGTCAGAGGTCTGGCAGAATGCTTTGAGCTCGTGACGCTCGTTCACGTGAGAGCGAGCTCTGTTCCAGTGCTTTTCTACAGACAAAGGAATTCTCCGGTTGGAACATTATTGAAGATTTATGTTAAAAACATCCTAAAGATTGATTCTATACTTCGTTTGACATGTTTCTACGTACTGTAATTTGGACATAAATTATGGACTTTATGGAACAAATCAAATATTTATTGTGGAACTGGGATTCCTGGGAGTGCATTCTGATGAAGATCATCAAAGGTAAGTGAATATTTATAATGCTATTTCTGACTTATGTTGACTCCAACATGATGGATATCTTCTTGGGTGTTGTTGGTCTCTGAGCGCCGTACTCAGATTATTGCATGGTTTGCTTTTTCCGTAAAGTTTTTTTGAAATCTGACACAGCAGTTGCATTAACTTCTTCTGGCTGCAGGGGCAGTATTGAGTAGCTCTGATAAAAGGTGCCCATTTCAAACGGCCTCGTACTCAATTCTTGCTCGTACAATATGCATATTATTATTACTATTGGATAGAAAACACTCTCTAGTTTCTAAAACCGTTTGAATTATATCTGTGAGTAAAACAGAACTCATTTGGCACAAACTTCCTGACCAGGAAGTGGAAAGTCTGAAAACGATGCTCTCTTCTAGGTCCTGCCTATAAATGGGCATGATACGTATTAGTATACATGCACGTCATACACCTTCCCCTAGATGTCAAGATGCATTGAGAGAAGAAATTGAGTGTTTATCTTGGTCTGAGATGGAATAAATCCTCTTGGAATGACGTGTCACCCATTTCCTGTTTTCTGGAAAGCGCGAGGTTGGACCTGGGATTGCCTTCTGAAAAGCTTTCGTTATAGGCGACTACTATCTCCGGCTTTGATTTTATTTGATACATGTGACAATATCATCGTAAAGTATGTTTTTTCAATATAGTTTTATTAGACTATTGAAATTTATTCGGGACGTTAGGCGTGTTGCGTTGTGTGCCTTTGTTCAGGAAGGAGAGCTTCGTGCCACTTGGCTAGTGCGCTTGCTAATTCAAGAGGGAAAAAGGACGTTCTAAATCCAAACAACGATTGTTCTTGACAAAGGACCTCTTGTACAACATTCTGATGGAAGATCAGCAAAAGTAGGACCCATTTTATGATGCTAATTCATATATCTGTCGAACTGTGTACTATTAGTTTTGCGCCCAGGTTTTGGGCACTCGCTCGCCATAACGTAAGCCTTATGTCGTAATGAAGTTATTTTTAGAATTCTAACACGGCGATTGCATTAAGAACTAGTGTATCTATCATTTCCTATACAACATGTATTTTTTAGTTATGTTTATGAATAGCTATTTGGTCAGAATATGTGTGTCAGAAAAAGTGTCAGAAAAATATCCGGACGTTGTGGGAAAAAGTAGCTACGTTAGCACAATGTATAACCACTGATTTCAGCTCTAAATATGCACATTTTCGAACAAAACATAAGTGTATGTATAACCTGATGTTATAGGACTGTCATCTGATGAAGCATATCAAGGTTAGTCAAAAATTATATATCTTTTGCTGGTTTGTTACGATCGCTAACTTTTGCTGCTGGGAAATGGCTTGTGTTTCTGGCTATTGTGGTAAGCTAATATAACGCTATATTGTGTTTTCGCTGTAAAACACTTAATAAATCGGAAATATTGGCTTGAATCACAAGATGCCTGTCTTTCATTTGCTGTACACTATGTATTTTTCAGAAATGTTTTATGATGAGTATTTAGGTATTTGACGTTGGTGTCTGTAATTATTCTGTCTGCTTTCGGTGCAATTTCTGATTGTAGCTGCAATGTAAACTATGATTTATACCTGAAATATGCACATTTTTCGAACAAAACATAGATTTATTGAATAACATGTTATAAGACTCATCTGATGAAGTTGTTTGTTGGTTAGTTTGGTTGGTTCTTGGTTAGTTAGGTTGGCTTTGTGCATGCTACCTGTGCTGTGAAAAATGTCTGTCCTTTTTTGTATTTGGTGGTGAGCTAACATAAATATACGTGCTGTTTTCGCTGTAAAACATTTTAAAAATCGGACATGTTGGCTGGATTCACAAGATGTGTACCTTTCATTTGCTGTATTGGACTTGTTAATGTGTGAAAGTTAAATATTTCAAAAAAATATATTTTGAATTTCGCGCCCTGCACTTGAAGTGGCTGTTGTCATATTGATCCCGACTTAGGGCTTGCAGCCAGAAGAAGTTAAGGAGAAGTATATCTTTAAATCTGTGAATAACACAGATTATTTCTGTGATTTGATGTGGCTCTGTGCAAATTCACGGGGTGTTTTGGAGGCAAAGCCAAATGTAAACTGAGGTTTTTGGATATAAATATGAACTTGATCGAACAAAACATACATGTATTGTGTAACATGTTGTCCCGGGAGTGTCATCTGGTGAAGAATATCAAAGGTTAGTGATTAATTTTATCAATATTTCTGCTTTTTGTGACTCCTCTCTTTGGTTGGAAAATCGCTGTATGCTTTCTGTGACTAGTTGCTGACCTAACATAATGATATCTTCTCCTTTTGCCGAAAAGCTTTTTTGAAATGGGACACTGTGGTTGGATTAACGAGAATTCTATCTTTAAAATGGTGTCTAATACTTCTATGTTTGAGAAAATTGAATTATGAGATCATTCCCATAGATAGTCAGTTTTACGGGGGTATGTTTGGCAGCATGAGTGAAGGATGCTTTGTTGTGAAATAGGAAGCTGATTCTAGATTACATTTTGGATTGGAGATGCTTAACGTGAGTCTGGAAGGAGAGTTTACAGTCTAACTAGACACCTAGGTATTTGTAGTTGTCCACATATTCTAAGTCAGAACCGTCCAGAGTAGCGATACTGGGCGGGTGTGCAGATGTGGGCAGCGATCGGCTGAAGAGCATGCATTTAGTTTTACTTGCATGTAAGAGCAGCTGGAGGCAATGGAAGGAAAGTTGTATGGCATTGAAGCTCGTCTGGCGGTTAGTTAACACAGTGTCCAAAGAAGGGCCAGAAGTATACAGAACGGTGTCGTCTGCGTAGAGTTGGATCTGAGAATCACCAGCAGCGAGAGCGACATCATTGATGTATACAGAGAAGAGAGTCGGCCCTAGGATTGAACCATGTGGCACCCCCATAGAGACTGCCAGAGGTCCAGACAACAGGCCCTCCGATTTGACACACTGAACTCTATCTGAGAAGTAGTTGGTGAACCAGGCGAGGCAGTCATTTGAGAAACTAAGGCAGTTGAGTCTGCAGATAAGAATGAGGTGATTGACAGAGTCGAAAGCCTATGCCAGGTCGATGAAGACAGCTGCAGAGTACTCTCTCTTATCGATGGCAGTTATGATATCGTTTAGGACCTTGAGCGTGGCTGAGGTGCACCCATGACCAGCTCGGAAACCAGATTTGCTTTCGAAGACCTTAGAAAGGCAGGGTAGGATAGAAATAGGTCTGTAGCAGTTTGGGTCTAGAGTGTCTTCCCCTTTGAAGAGAGGGATGACCGTGGCAGCTTTCCAATCTTTGGGAATCTCAGACGATACGAAAGAGAGGTTGAACAGGATAGTAATAGGGGTTGCAACAATTTCGGCGGATAATTTTAGAAAGAGAGGGTCCAGATTGTCTAGCCCGGCTGATTTGTAGGGTCCAGATTTTGCAGCTCTTTCAGAACATCAGCTATCTGGACATGGGTGAAAGAGAAATGGAGGAGGCTTGGGCAA
Source organism: Salvelinus namaycush (assembly GCF_016432855.1). Lineage (NCBI taxonomy): Eukaryota > Metazoa > Chordata > Actinopteri > Salmoniformes > Salmonidae > Salvelinus > Salvelinus namaycush. Next base: position 83,204,376 of record NC_052310.1, read on the forward strand.
GTTGCTGTGAGGGGTGCAGGGCTGTTGACCGGGGTAGGGGTAGCCAGGTGGAAAGCATGGCCAGCCGTAGAAAAATGCTTATTGAAATATTCAATTATCGCGGATCTATCGGTGGTGACAGTGTTTCCTAGCCTCAGTGCAGTGGGCAGCTGGGAGGAGGTGCTGTTATTCTCCATGGACTTTACAGGGTCCCAGAACTTTTTGGAGTTTGTGCTACAGGATGCAAATTTCAGTTTGAAAAAGCTAGCCTTTGCTTTCCTAACTGCCTGTGTATATTGGTTCCTGACTTCCCTGAAAATGTGCATATCGCAGGGGCTATTCGAAGCTAATGCAGTACGCCACAGGATGTTTTTGTGCTGGTCAAGGGCAGTCAGGTCTGAAGTGAACCAGGGGCTATATCTGTTCCTTGTTCAAATATTTTTTAATGGGGCATGCTTATTTAAGATGGTGAGGAAAGCACTTTTAAAGAATAACCAGTATCCTCTACTGACGGAATGAGGTCAATGTCCTTCCAGGATACCCAGGCCAGGTCGATTAGAAAGGCCTGCTTGCTGAAGTGATTTAGGGAGCGTTTGACAGTGATGAGCGGTTTGACAGTGATGAGCGGTGTATGTCCCCATTGTATGTTACACAGAGTCACCGACTGAAAGGGAAGGTACAGTTATGAATATAACTACTGTTCCCAGAAGGAGGAAACCAGGCATAACATATTTTGGCCCCACGCCGTTAGGGTGTTTGGACTTGCTGAAGAGCGGTACTGAATTGATGAAATTATCCATTGGCCCATTGGGCATGATTTCAGTTTTCAGGTAATTATTATTGGTCATTTACTCCACATAGTATGTTATACCTCGTTCCCTCCTTCAGGGAACAGTAGTTATATTCATAACTGTACATTTTCACTGAGAGATTTATTTTGGTCTTGGCAAAGGTCAAATTCAAAATTATCTTCAAGTTCTGCCGGGACTTTGATGAATGGCAGGAAATCACTCAAAGGGTGGCAAGACTGATCTGAGGTGGATTTGGACTGAGTGGTGGCACCCCTTTACTGTTTTCCAGACCAGGTCTTGTTCTGTTTCCTCTATCAGTGAACAGTACTGTGGTGTTCTGAAGAGGTGGTGCTTGGGTCCACGCCAGGGTAAGGAGCTCAGACGTCCAAGTCTTTCACCACAATAGGGTCCCATATGTGCCAACATTAACAGAAACACCCCCCCCCTCTACCCCTCTCCCCACCCCTACACTCCTGCTTCCTCCCTCTCTTGTCCTATTTGTCAGAAAATACATCACCATTAAGCTGGTTTCCACAGAGACCGCCTCAGATGGAACGGTGTCACGGAGGCCATGTTCTAAAAATGGGCTGTGGCAAGCAGACATAGTCCTTTCCTGTGTTGTATCCCATCGGCCAAAGGAAGATGACGGAGCAGGCTTCCCTCTGGATGGATTTTACAGTAGTATGATGTTATCTTGCTTCATTACATATCAATAGCATACTCGTATCTTGCTTCATTACATACCTTGTCCTACTATCTGTATTTTTTGCCCCTCAAACAGACATTTTTTTTTTCCAAAGTCATCATTTTCTTATCTATGGTTGGGAGCGAGCTATCAATTAGAAACCTTGCCATGGCCATGCACTCTGACCTCTTTCGGACAATTCAAAGGGGATTTCAACTGGAGGCAATGGAAATGTGTAGTGAAGGGCTGCTGTGGGTCATTATCATATCGAGGTATTTTTATACTAGCCCGTGTCATGTTAAATTATCCCAGAGGTCTGGCCTCATTAACCCTGGTCATGTGATTTAACCAGTGTCCACTACTCACTATCTGGCTACTATCAGTGTGTGTCTGCATGCATTTGTGTGTGTGTGTGTGTGTGTGCACAGCTAGTGGTGCCACTGTTTGATATTCTGGCCTATTGTTACTGCTCAGTCCCAGTGGAAGATCCAGGATATGAAACAATAGAGTCCCAGCACTGTCCGGGCACTGAGCCTCCCAATGTACTCAACGACCCCTCCCACTCACAACCAGGAGACAGTAGCCAATACAGACAGATCCATCCACCGAAGAGTTCAGTTCAAACGGTCTAAACCCCAATCATCAGACGACCCTTAAACCCAACTACCCAACAGTCCATCAAGTCTACAGTCTGAACCGCAGTTGGTCAATATGTCAACCAAGTTGACAGTGAGCCCCGCTTCAACCCTGACATCCACGGCTGGCCAACTGGCCACTACTTATAATCCCCAAGAGTCTATCAGGTCTGCAACAGGCTCATGTTGCACTCTAGCGGTCAAGTGGCATAATAAACTAATGTCAAAAATGCTGTAAAGGCTTGCTTTCTGGTTATTTGGTTAAAAAAAAGGGAGAGTTTTGACAGTGATCATCAAGCTTCAACGGTCTGGCCACCAAGTCTAGTCTACCACTAAGCTGCTACGCTGCTAGAGATGTCCTTCAAGTTGGTTGGTGTGTCTATAAGAGCATGTTTCTGTGAGTTGACAAGAGAGAACGAGAGAGAATAACAGAAGAAGAAAAACATCTAGATGAAGAGAGAAACTCAACAGCTTGTTCAGGTTGAAACATGGAAACCGCTGGCTGTGGTTTCCTCATTCTTTGTCTCCTGAAATCCATCTGTACATCAACGTTATCTACATTAGCCCCAACGACAGAAAGTATGAGGAGGGACAAGGCAGAGATTATAGGGCCTTAAAATGACTTTCTTTCGAGGTACCATGTCAATACAGACCCCTATTACTAAACCACACATCTCTTTCATCTCTTTGAGCAGCAGGAAAAACAGGATTGGTTTTTGACTTTCAGGGTCAGAACAGGCTAGTAATAGTAATCTTAGATGTCATGTAAACAAAATTCAAGGTTAGCACTGAAGTGGAATAGTAGGCCTATACTGTAGTGTGTCGTCTGTGGGTTGTACCTATAGTAAAGGTACGGTGAGGCCTCCAGCATCTGAAATCAGCATCTGAAATCTTACTTATTACTGCACAAAGTAGCAAAATGTTTTGCAACAGAAAACGAAAAAACAAACGTTTGTTGTTGGACAAGTTCATGTAGTCCCCATGTTGGCCCATTTTCTTCCATTTGGTGAACACGACACAGGTTGCCAGCCTCTCCAAAGTTCAAGTGCATCTGCTAAACCTTTCAGATATGTTGAAGAATCACACTATTTTGCAGGAGAGTGAAACATGTCAACATGTCAAGTTGAAATGCCAACTATCTGGTTTTGACAAATGAACAACACGGCTCTTGATGGTACCTCTCGATCACATGATTAAAACAGAAGGACTCGAGGACAACTGCTGCCAATTCCAGCAGGCTAAGCCAACTGCCAACTAGAGATCCTATCTTTATTGTATCTGTATTAATGTGTCAGGTGTCAACCTTCCCAAAGAGGTAACCTTTCACCCAGAGATCAAGGACTACAGAGAACGAGCTACGGACAGTATATCATTAGGTCACACAGACACACACACAAACAACTGGGATGTTTGTTAGCCAAAGGTTACCTCAATGAAACAAATATACTGACATAATATCAATAAATAACAGGCTTTTAGATACCACTTTGAATACACATTCAAATGCAAACCCTCAACCCTACGCACTACACAAACACACACACACACACACGCACACAAACAAACACGTCAGGCTTTTGACTCAGCTGTTCAGCTGCAATCAGGTGTACTCGCTGTGACCAACAGCAGTGTCACAAAATGCCTTGTGACATCTTGAAAGGTCGGCTGTCCTGCATCGCATGAACCTCCTTAAAATAAGCTGTGTGCCTCTGCTGCCATCCCAGTCCTCTGCTGGCTGGAATCCCCTGGATCGAACCCCTGTCCTTGACCAGGGCCGCATGCACACACTCTCTCTCTCTCTCTCTCTAGGACCACACAAGCAATATCCCCAGCTAGCACATAACGTTCTGAGAATCATATGTATCTTAGAGCTTGTTGAATATGTGGTTGTCCTATGGTTATTTTGCATACAAAGTTCTGGGAATGATGCAGGATACCCAGCTAGCACATGACATTCTGTTTCCTCATGGTGTTTTCAGAACCTTCAGAGAACGTTAAGAAACAAAGTTCTTCTGTGGGAATTTCAGTATTCAGCATGACATTTTCAATAGGTTTCCTCATGGTTCTAGTCAAAGTCATGTTCTCAAAACATTAAGAAAACTTTCCATAAAAACCACAAGAAAACATTATTAATGTTCACAGAACGTTCTAAGAATGTTATTTAAAAACATATACAGTACATTTTGCTTTCAGCGTCAACAAAACTCTCATCTTGTTAAGTGTGTTCAGGTGTTTTGGCCACACCCACTAATTGGTCACACCTGATCTTAATGAGTGCTTGTTTCCTTCGAAATGGGGTCTGTTTGAATAGACTATAATTAACAGCTTTGTATGAGCTAAAAAAGCATGGAACGCTAGCTCCATGCCACCTCCTGGTGGCGCAGGTGTCAAATTCCATGGGTAGAGAGCAGGTTTGAATCTCACTGGCTCTGCGCCACAATAAAAAATAAATGTGTTTGCATGATTAATGCCTACGAAAATTTATTTCCATGTGTCCTATCTATGCTTGGCATTCAAAACAGTTAACCTAAGCTAACAGTTAACCAGTGTTATTAAAAGACTTATTGAAACATGTTCCCAGAATGTTATTTAATAATTGAACCTTCAAATAACCCAGTGTTTCCCAAACTCGGTTCTGGGAACCCCAAGAGGTGCATGTTTTGGTTTTTGCCCCAGCTCTACACAGCTGATTCAAATAATCAACTCATCATCAAACTTGGACTATTTTAATCAGCTGTGTAGTGCTAGGGCAAAAAACAAAACGTGTACCTCTTGGGGTCCCTAGGACCGTTCTCAGTACATTAATAATATCTCCCAGTAAATCTTTCAGGGAACTATAGTAAAACGTTCTCAGAACCTCCCTGCAACCTAAAAATGTATGTTCCCAGAAAAGGCGAAATTTCACTTCCGTTCTCAGAACGTTTTTTTAAAAATGCTGTTTTCCCGGTCAGAACCAGTGGGAAACCAAAAACGTACATCAATTTCCAAGGAACTAGCTGGGTCATCAGAATGTTGAATGCACAGACAGACACAGTATTAAAAGTCATCATCATTACTGGATACAGTTTTCTTTGGGGGGAAAAGTGTTGAACTGATTTAATCTGGTTTTAATTGCTCTAACTGTGTATCACTTGACAATTCACGAGAAGCCTACCTAACCTCGCTTAACAGGCTTATGAAGACACATGACTGTTCAACGATACTGTGAGAATTATGTCGAGGAAAACACATATAGGAAAACAGTGGACTTTTTCTGCCAGATTACGATCCAACAGTCCAATGACAGAGCTGCCTTTGATATCATCTGCTGTTTTATTTACACATATTCACCCCTAGCTTAGCATTTACCTGATTTAGCACCAGGCGAAGCGATGCAGAGTTCTCCATTCCCACACATTCCTGTAACATGAGTTAGTCTGAATAGATCTGCACCTCAGCACTGTGGATCTCCGTGCAGCCCATCTAGTCAGCCAGTGATTCTCAATTCACTTTCCCTGCTAGCGTGCATCTGTCGTAAACCTGCACAAGAACTGCAGGAAGCTGGTAAAAAGAGAATGATGGTTCATGTACTGAGGCTTGATCGTTCTATAGACTGTGTAGATATGGGATGAAGATCTTTAGCATGTTCAACATCTTTCCCTTTAAGTTTTTAGTGTGAGACAAGGACAGGCCGTACGAATCAGGAAAGGAAAAAGCAGCATGCATTCTGATGTGTTCAGGGGATGAGTTCAGGGCCCGTTGGCAGAGAATGCATACCTGACATTCTGCTCTGTACATCAGCTGACATTAACGCTGACGGTAGTTAAACTCCAAGGTATGACAGGTCATAAGGCCGCCAGGCCCCGGGTACATTGTTAAGGAGGATTAAAAAGGCCTAAACAAGTCTGACATATTGAGATGAAGAGTTTAGTGTGATACAAGAGTTTGATATACAGATGTAGGATCCTAATTTGAGCCAGTTTGCTACAGCAGGAAAATGTGAATTGTTATGTGGATTATAATTCATAGACATTTTTGTAGGGGTTGGTTACTTTTTCGTGAGAGAAAATCAAGTCTGAAATTTCAAAGTGGAAATTATACATTTTTCACACGGGAAAATCAAGTCTGAAATTTCAAAGTGGAAATTACAAACTTCAGAAGCCTTTTTAAACTTCAAATACACTACAAGTTGCAGGAAAGTTCTCCTGCAACCGGGTAATCAAATTAAGACCCTACACCTGTAGGCATGTTGCACTGCTGCTACATTCATAAGATTGTATTGGACCAGTAGGAAAGTTTCCAAATGAGGAACAGTCTGGTTGACACATTGTCCGTTGCTGAACGTCTAGGCAGCAGATGCACTTGGAAGTAGCAATATCGATAGCCAGTTTCCCTTCTATCCTTAGGGTCATTTTTTTCCATCAAAAGTGACTTTCAATGTTATGTACATCACAGAGCATATACTTTTTGGTACCCCCAAGGTCAACACACACTTCAGGGAGGTGTGTAGGGTCACAGTCAAGGTCGAACACATGATGGTAGTCAGAAAGGTGAATGTTTGTGAGAGCATAAAGCCTATAGCCTGAAGCTGTAGTCTATAACTAGGATGTTGGCCTTTATTTCCCACCTTTTTAAACCAAAACCTGCATCAAAAAACGTCCCCATTGCCACTGTGAGTGACAGCCTACCTTACAATAATGAGGCTCCACTTTTTCCTGTTTTTATTTTATTTATTTTTTATCTCACCTTTATTTAACCAGGTAGGCCAGTTGAGAACAAGTTCTCATTTACAACTGCGCCCTGGCCAAGATAAAGCAAAGCAGTGCGACAAAAACAACAACACAGAGTTACACATGGGATAAACAAACGTATAGTCAATAACACAATAGAAAAATCTGTATACAGTGCAAATGAAGTAAGGAGGTAAGGCAATAAATAGGCCATAGTGGTGAAGTAATTACAATTTAGCAATTAACACTGGAGTGATAGATCTGCAGATGAGGATGTGCAATTAGAAATACTGGTGTGCAAAAGAGCAGAAAAACAAAAACAAATATGGGGATGAGGTAGGTAGTTGGATGGGCTATTTACAGATGGGCTGTGTACAGCTGCAGCGATCGGTAAACTGCTCTGACAGCTGATGCTTAAAGTTAGTGAGGGAAATATAGGTCTCCAACTTCAGTGATTTTTTTTGCAATTCGTCCCAGTCATTGGAAGAAGAGAACTGGAAGGAAAGGTGGCCAAAGGAGGTGTTGGCTTTGCAGATGATTAACATGTCAGTCAAAGACAATGCTCAAACCTACCGAACGCTCCAACCTACTAGGATTTTCTGACATGGGAATTAATCTTTCCACAAGTCTCCTCTTCTGTCAGAGGGTTATTGTCAAAACAAACAGAGCAATGCTTAGGAAACACAGAAGTTAAAGTCCATCCCAGAATTGCCCTGAAGGACCAACAAGGTGAGTAGGGTGATAGAGAACCATATGGATAGATACAAGCCACTACAGGGACGTTACTGGGACGTTACTGGGACGCTACAGGGACGCTACAGGAACGCTACCGGAACGTTACAAGGAAGTTACAACGCTGCAGGGACGTTGCAGGGACACTACAGGAACGCTACAGGGACGCTACAGGGAAGTTACAGGGACTCTACAGGGACTCTACAGGGACACTACAGGGACTCTACAGGGACATTCTAGGTATGTTCGTCCAAAAATAGGCACATCTGTATTTAATCAAAATACAATGTACTTTCCATAAAGTTGGTTTGACCAGACCATAGGCCTCCTTCGGAAATGCAAACACACACACAGACAAGGACACACACACACACACACACAAACACACACATATACACACACATACCTTCCTTGCTTACAGTCTGTCTTCCTTTAGTGGCGTCTTGCTAAACACAAACAGCGAACAATACGGCCCGGGCTAATCTCTGATCCTAATCTCTGATCTTCTGATCCAGCCGCCAGCCCAGCTCAGTGCAGCCCAACGAGCTGTTCTCAATCAGGGGAAGGTAGATGGACGAGATGGCTGATGCATCTGATACACTCACTGAAAGGCATGATGGGATTACGCCCAGCCCGTTCCGATTAGGGCCTGCACCCCACTCCCCCCTCCCCCTACCTCTTCAAGTTCATAACCTGATGCAACACACATTTTTCTCTCATGCCACTTCAACATCTTAATGAGACTGTCAACATCTTAGTAACTTCCACTAGCATAGCCTTATAAAGCCTGCAATCTGGACCAAGGAGTTGCCCATTCTATCTGACTACCATCTGTTATACAATAGTCTGTCATAAGGGCCCAAGACGTAGAAACCTTATGAATCATAGCTTCAAAGACATAGGGGCAATGGTGGATATATACAGCCGTACTAATATCTCCGGTGAAATGGGGGAGACTGTTGGGAATGTGCCTGGGACTGAGGGCTGGGTTGGGGCCAGCTGACATGAGGAAAGGCATTACCGTAAGGCTGGCTGGAGAAAGAGGAAGCTTGGTGTCTGCATAGCAGGAAGGACCAGGGGACAGTATTCTTAAGGAGGTCTACAACAACACCCTGCAGAGGCAGAGAAGGAGTTGAAGAGAAAGAGAGAGAGAGAGAGACCAAGAGGGGCAAAGAAAGTGAGAGACAGAGAGAGAGAGACTGCGATTCTGAGAGATTCTGTCAGACTTGTGCACTGACAGTAAATCTAAGTAAGACAAAAATAATGGTGTTCTAAAAAAGGACCAGTCGCCAGGACCAGAAATACAAATTCCATCTAGACACTGTTGCCCTAGAGCACACAAAAAACTATACATACCTCGGCCTAAATATCAGCGCCACAGGTAACTTCCACAAAGCTGTGAATGAGCTGAACAAGGCAAGAAGGGCCTTCTATGCCATCAAAAGGAACATACAATTCAACATACCAATTAGGATCTGGCTAAAAATACTTGAATCAGTTATAGAACCCATTGCCCTTTATGGTTGGGAGGTCTGGGGTCCTCTCACCAACCAATAATTCACAAAATGGACAAACACCAAAAATATCCTCCCTGTACAACGTAAAACACCAAATATGCATGCAGAGCAGAACTAGGCCGATACCCGCTAATTATAAAAATCCAGAAATAAGCTGTTAAATTCTACAACCACCTAAAAGGAAGCAATTCCCAAACCTTCCATAACAAAACCATCACCTACAGATAGATTAACCTGGAGAAGAGTCCCCTAAGCAAGCTGGTCCTGGGGCTCTGTTCACAAACACAAACACACCCCACAGAGCCCCAGGACAGCAACACAATTAAACCCAACCAAATTATGAGAAAACACATTGGAAAGAATTAACAAAAAAACTAGAATGCTATTTGGTTCTAAACAGAGAGTACACAGTGGCAGAATACCTGACCACTGTGACTGACCCAAACTTAAGGAAAGCTTTGACTATGTACAGACTCAGTGAGCATAGCCTTGCAGTGAGCATAGCCTTGCTATTGAGAAAGGTCGCCATAGGCAGACCTGGCTGTCAAGAGAAGACAGGCTGTGTGCACACTGCCTACAAAATGAGGTGGAAACTGATTTACACATCCTAACCTACTGCCAAATGTATGACCATATTAGAGACACACATTTCCCTCAGATTACACAGATCCACAAAGAATGCAAAAACAAACCCAATTTTTTTAACTCTAATTTCTACTGGCTGAAATACCACAGTGTGCCATCATAGCAGCAGGATTTGTGACCTGTTGCCACAAGAAAAGGACAACCATTGAGGAAACAAACAGCATTGTAAATACACCCATATTTATTTTAGTTTATATTCCCTTTCGTACTTTAACTATTTGCACATCGGTACAACACTGTATATAGACAAAATATGACATTTGAAATGTCTTCATTCTTTTGGAACTTCTGTGAGGGTAATGTTTACTGTTAATTCATTTTTACTGTTTATTTCACTTTTGTTTATTATCTGCGTTACTTGCTTTGGCAATGTTAACATATGTTTCCCATGCCAATAAAGCCCTTATATTGAATTAAAATTGAATTGAGAGAGAGAGACAGAGGGGCAAAGAGAGTGAGAGAGAGAGAGACAGAGAGACAGAGAGAAAAAGAGAGAGACAGAGAGGAGGAAAGAGAGGTTCCCAAACCATAACAAGGATTGTGCCTCTCCCCCCTGCTGTTTCTCCAAAGGGGCTGGGAGTTCAGAAGCCATAACAAGGATTGTGCCTCTCCCCCCTGCTGTTTCTCCAGAGGGGCTGGGAGTTCAGAAACCATAACAAGGATTGTGCCTCTCCCCCCTGCTGTTTCTCCAGAGGGGCTGGGAGTTCAGAAACCATAACAAGGATTGTGCCTCTCCCCCCTGCTGTTTCTCCAGAGGGGCTGGGAGTTCAGAAACCATAACAAGGATTGTGCCTCTCCCCCCTGCTGTTTCTCCAGAGGGGCTGGGAGTTCAGAAACCATAACAAGGATTGTGCCTCTCCCCCCTGCTGTTTCTCCAGAGGGGCTGGGAGTTCAGAAACCATAACAAGGATTGTGCCTCTCCCCCCTGCTGTTTCTCCAGAGGGGCTGGGAGTTCAGAAACCATAACAAGGATTGTGCCTCTCCCCCCTGCTGTTTCTCCAGAGGGGTTGGGAGTTCAGAAACCATAACAAGGATTGTGCCTCTCCCCCCTGCTGTTTCTCCAGAGGGGCTGGGAGTTCAGAAACCATAACAAGGATTGTGCCTCTCCCCCCTGCTGTTTCTCCAGAGGGGCTGGGAGTTCAGAAACCATAACAAGGATTGTGCCTCTCCCCCCTGCTGTTTCTCCAGAGGGGCTGGGAGTTCAGAAACCATAACAAGGATTGTGCCTCTCCCCCCTGCTGTTTCTCCAGAGGGGCTGGGAGTTCAGAAACCATAACAAGGATTGTGCCTCTCCCCCCTGCTGTTTCTCCAGAGGGGTTGGGAGTTCAGAAACCATAACAAGGATTGTGCCTCTCCCCCCTGCTGTTTCTCCAGAGGGGCTGGGAGTTCAGAAACCATAACAAGGATTGTGCCTCTCCCCCCTGCTGTTTCTCCAGAGGGGTTGGGAGTTCAGAAGCCATAACAAGGATTGTGCCTCTCCCCCATGCTGTTTCTCCAGAGGGGTTGGGAGTTCAGAAACCATAACAAGGATTGTGCCTCTCCCCCCTGCTGTTTCTCCAGAGGGGTTGGGAGTTCAGAAACCACAACAAGGATTGTGCCTCTCCCCCCTGCTGTTTCTCCAGAGGGGTTGGGGCTGGGAGTTCAGAAGCCTGCGTTCATGGATCCTCCTGAGAACTTGTCACAATAAACGACATACTTCAGTTTTAAGACATCATACCGCTGGGAAAGACTGTTTCCCTCTCTGTCTCTTTAAAACCCTCAAAACCTCACACAGTGGTCTTACACAAAGGCAGTTTTTGTACTACTGGCATGCCATTTAAAGCTCCAGCAAATTTGACATTTCAGCCATTTAGCAAATGTTCTCATCTAGAGTGACTTAAAAGAGCAATTAGGATTAATTTCCTTGCTCAAGGGCACATCAACATATTTTTCAACAAGTCAGCTCGGGGATTCAATCCAGCAACCTTTTGGTTACTGGCCCAATGCTCTTAGCTGCTAGTCTACTTGCCACCCAAATGACTGTGAGAGAGAAACTAAACTGTGACCTTACTCAGGGAAGTGGCTCATTATCTGGAAGAGTATAAGGCCTGTACTTTGCCTGAACTTTTGTGTGCGTGTGCGTGTGCGTGTGCGTGTGTGTGTGCGTGCGTGCGTGCGTGCGCGCGCGCATGAGTGTGTAAAGTTAGGCATTAGGGGCAGCAGGTAGCCTAGTGGTTAGAGCGTTGGACTAGTAACTGAAAGGTTGCAAGATCAAATCCCTGAGCTAACAAGGTAAAAATATGTTGTTCTTCCCCTGAACGAGGCAGTTAACCCACTGTTCATAGGCTGTTATTGAAAATAAGAATTTGTTCTGACTTGCCTAGTTAAATAAAAAAACATTTGAGTGCTGAGTCCCCTAGGGGTACTTACCTGGCACATCATATATAACACTGCTTGGCCCTCTCTCAGCTCTCTTCTTGTTTCTCTGTTCACTGCCAGTCAGCCATCTACTCAATGTCAAGTCATATTCAATACTGCCTATCCCTCACACTCATGGAAGGAACTAAACCACTACAATTCCCCATTTGCTCCACTGAAAAGGATCCACGAACTATCGAGGTAAAACAGCCACAGACCTTCCAGAGGTGTGGGACCACCTACTGTCTCTCAGTGTGAATTTGGTTTGTCTCTCTAAATCCCATGGCAACCTGTAATCATGGCCTAAAGGAGAAATGTTGAGCAGGGTAAGTCAGTGTTTGGGTAATATTTGGATAGCGCTGTGGCAAGACGTTGGGCATGGTGCCAGCTCTTTCCCCACAGGCCAGTGGGCTGAATGGATGAGTTGACAGGGGCTCTGGCCAGAGCTGGGCTTTCCTTCTCCCCACAGGCCAGTGGGCTGAATGGATGAGTTGACAGGGGCTCTGGCCAGAGCTGGGCTTTCCTTCTCCCCACAGGCCAGTGGGCTGAATGGATGAGTTGACAGGGGCTCTGGCCAGAGCAGGGCTTTCCTTCTCCCTAACAGGCCAATGGGCTGAATGGATGAGTTGACAGGGGCTCTGGCCAGATCAGGGCTTTTCTTCTCCCTAACAGGCCAATGGCTCTTTTAGAGGACCCAGCACAGAACAGGCCACAGAGAGAGCGAGAGTAGAGAGCACCCCATAATAAAGGTGACGTAACCTCACCAAAGCCACAAACCAAAACAGACCGGCACAAAGTGGCTGGTGTAGAAAGCCAGAATGCTTTATAATACAGTACACAATGATAGCTATGAAAATAAACATTTTGAATAGATAGATCTTTTGCTTGATAAATGAATGAGGGAAGAAAGTAGATGCTTGCAGTACATTTGTCACGCTGCTTGTAAAGTGTTATTGTACAGGCATATGAGAACAGTAAGTAAATAAACACATCAAACAATCCTGTGGTGGATCCTCTCACAATAACACATGGTCCATAAAACTAAGTATGCAATATCACTGCTCAAATAAACATTGCTGTGCAAGCCAGGCCAGAAGCAATGATTCACCCCATTGACAGTGCAATAAAGGCTAGACATTTCAGCTTGCAACAACTGGCAAGGCTTAACACACACACACACACAGTTCCTAGGCCGTCATTGTAAATAAGAATTTGTTCTTAACTGACTTGCCTAGTTAAATAAAGGTTAAAAAAATAATAGTATACTCTAAGATGACCACCATGTCTCCTGTGTTGTATAAGTTATGGCTAACGGGAACTCCTTCTCTGTGTTGTATAAGTTATGGCTAACGGGAACTCCTTCTCTGTGTTGTATAAGTTATGGCTAACGGGAACTCCTTCTCTGTGTTGTATAAGTTATGGCTAACGGGAACTCCTTCTCTGTGTTGTATAAGTTATGGCTAACGGGAACTCCTTCTCTGTGTTGTATAAGTTATGGCTAACGGGAACTCCTTCTCTGTGTTGTATAAGTTATGGCTAACGGGAACTCCTTCTCTGTGTTGTATAAGTTATGGCTAACGGGAACTCCTTCTCTGTGTTGTATAAGTTATGGCTAACGGGAACTCCTTCTCTGTGTTGTATAAGTTATGGCTAACGGGAACTCCTTCTCTGTGTTGTATAAATTATGGCTAACGGGAACTCCTTCTCTGTGTTGTATAAGTTATGGCTAACGGGAACTCCTTCTCTGTGTTGTATAAGTTATGGCTAACGGGAACTCCTATGGCTAACGGGAACTCCTTCTCTGTGTTGTATAAGTGTGTGTTTGAGAAAGCAGACAGAGAGGCGCTCGTCTCATCACTAGACTCTCACAGTGCTCTCCTTAGGGGGCTATGGTGTCTCCATCTAACCATATTACTGAAAGAGCACCCAATACAGATAACACTACAAAACTAAGGGACACACAAATCCACTGTCTTCTACTAGGGAGCCAGACGCGATATCAAGGAGTTAAGAATTCAAAGATTTTAAATATATTTTTGAAGACACTGAGCTGTGGGCAGAGAAAACTGACGCTGGTGAACAATTATCCAGTTTCCAGTGCCACAGGCTGAGGTACAGTATGCTGTGAGAAGGGCTCTACTGTAAACCTCAGAACTACAGGCTCACCATCAGGCAACACTCAATACACACTATATAGTAGTGTGTGGTAATCTTTGTGGTTCAAGGAATGTTTTTGTCCGTTCTCTTCATATGAAGAGGTCACAAAGGTTAATATTTAGTTTTGCTCTGAGGTCTGAGATTAAAGTCAAGGTTACAGGTGTTCTGTGTTTCTATGAATCTTCTGAAACCCTCGTATAGATGACGAAACTCTCCGCTTACCGGTTCACCACTCGAGGGACTGTATAGACTGTATATTTATTATTGGTTGAGTATTTGAGACGTTCTGTTAAGCAGATAATGTGTGATATGTCTGTTTAACAGTTGCCATTTCCAACCCTTCATGAGCTTCATGAGCCCTACACACTTAACACACTCTAAAATAAAAGAGGTCACAGAAACAGTGTCTGTTTCATTTGATGATGGAGAAAGGTGCAGCATGCAAAGAAATTTGCATAAATGTTTATTTAACTTCACAGCCAGAACAACAGATCTTTTACCCTCGGTAAATCTTTTCAGCACTGACATTTTTCTTGTGATTGTGAAAAGACATGTTTTATCTTTTTTACCAAGTAGCATATGTTTAATACCATTATCATGATCAATTATGTCTACAACATAGGCTAATAGCCTGCAATATAAACAAAAAGTGAGGTCCTTAAATAAAAAACAAATGTTTTAATGTTAAATCAATCAACAGCATTTTTAGACCTTGCCTAATTGATCATGCAGGCTTTAAATAATGGAATCTACACCATGATGGTCAATGCGATATGAAAAATGGGTGATGGTTACTATTATATTCTTCTATTTAATTTCATGTAAAAAAAGAGTTGCAGAAGATGGATAATGCTACATATTCACCACATCTAAAATTACCCCCACAAACCGTGACACCGTTTATGACTACTACGTTTGCACTGTAGTGAACTAGACAGCAGCGCTTCAAAATGGTCAAGCAGCGCTTCAAAATGGTCAAGCAGAGCTTCAAAATGGTCAAGCAGCGCTTCAAAATGGTCAAGCAGCGCTTCAAAATGGTCAAGCAGAGCTTCAAAATGGTCAAGCAGCGCTTCAAAATGGTCAAGCAGCGCTTCAAAATGGTCAAGTAGCGTGCCTGTAGGCTACCACGTAACGCACAGTGCGCTTTTATTATAGCGCAACAGGTGTCCGTTCTGCGAATTTTCTGCGAAATGTCACTCATAGATCGCGAGGACAATAGTTTAATAGTCGTACCCTTTAACGTCTTGATTGTAGGTTTTACATTATACTTTCTAACAGTATGTATTAATATAAGAATAAATAAGCCAAACAGGAAATATTTCAAAAAACGACATTACCTTTTCTTGTCCTTATCGGCAGTCATGTTTTCTTTTGCAAAGTTTAGTAACAAATGGAATTTCCCCGAAAGTCCCGACTCCAGTCCACTTTCTCAACAATTTTAAAGCAACATAAGACGCCCCCAGTGAAACATGTTGAAAGTCAAATTGAGAAAATGAAATTGCTCTTTACGCACAGTCCATTTCATAAACAAGTTGTCCTTCAGAAGCAGTTGGCAGCTGTACAGTCTCAGAACACTGCCAAGGATTGTACAGCCTATTTATTCACCGATTAACTAAAGGTACAATACACAGGCTTTAGCCTACAAATACATTACAAGTTGGATAATGTCGGGTCTGCTGTCAAAGTTTCCTTAGTCTGCTCAAACTTCTATCCCGTTCCACCGTACTCTCTCTCTTACCCTCAGCTGAACCGATGACAGTCGCTCAGTCAATCTGACCACAGTGATTGGTGAAAATGCTGTGTAGAACCGCCTTAAATAACCCAACCCCCTACACTGAGTGTTTCGCTGTTTTATACTGTCACTGGTAGGTCTACACCTTTGAGTCGACTTGCCCTGTACATTCTGTTGTGTAGGTACATGTCAGTGATGAACTTATTGGCCTTGTATTGTGCAGATAAGTATGTCAACCTCCGATCCTTTTATCTGTTCATGTGCTAGTATGGTGATGGAAACAGAAAAACACACGCCTGTCATTCATGCCAGCCAGTTGGGGCATTCAAAGTTCACACTAGTCTCTGCTGTCTTTAAATATGGTTCTACTAAAAAATCATTTTCTGAAGAAATAACTGTTTTAGTCTATGGCTGAGATAACATTGCTTGTTTACCCATTCCGAAATGTTGAGGAAGATGTTTATTTTTTATTTTTATTTTGACATTTCAGATGTGATATACATACAGTCTTGTCCATAACTACTGACACTTTGATGAGCAAAAAATACTGTAAAATACACTGCTCAAAAAAAATAAAGGGAACACTTAAACAACACAATGTAACTCCAAGTCAATCACACTTCTGTGAAATCAAACTGTCCACTTAGGAAGCAACACTGATTGACAATAAATTTCACATGTTGTTGTGCAAATGGAATAGACAAAAGGTGGAAATTATAGGCAATTAGCAAGACACCCCCAATAAAGGAGTGATTCTGCAGGTGGTGACCACAGACCACTTCTCAGTTCCTATGCTTCCTGGCTTATGTTTTGGTCAGCTCGTTTTGGTCAGACTGCTACCTCCGCCTTTGAGCAGGAGGAGCACTGCCAGAGCCCCGCAAAATGACCTCCAGCAGACACGTGCACATTTGTGGCCTGCTGGAGGTCATTTTGCGGGGCTCTGGCAGTGCTCCTCCTGCTCAAAGGCGGAGGTAGCGGTCCTGCTGCTGGGTTGTTGCCCTCCTACGGCCTCCTCCACGTCTCCTGATGTACTGGCCTGTCTCCTGGTAGCGCCTCCATGCTCTGGACACTACGCTGACAGACACAGCAAACCTTCTTGCCACAGCTCGCATTGATGTGCCATCCTGGATGAGCTACACTACCTGAGCCACTTGTGTGGGTTGTAGACTCCGTCTCATGCTACCACTAGAGTGAGAGCACCGCCAGCATTCAAAAGTGACCAAAACATAAGCCAGGAAGCATAGGAACTGAGAAGTGGTCTGTGGTCACCACCTGCAGAATCACTCCTTTATTGGGTTTGTCTTGCTAATTGCCTATAATTTCCACCTTTTGTCTATTCCATTTGCACAACAACATGTGACATTTATTGTCAATCAGTGTTGCTTCCTAAGTGGACAGTTTGATTTCACAGAAGTGTGATTGACTTGGAGTTACATTGTGTTGTTTAAGTGTTCCCTTTATTTTTTTGAGCAGTGTATATTGTATGGGAGAGAGGAAGGAGAGAGAGAGTCAACAGACAGACAGAGGTGGGAGAGAGAAGGGAGAGAGAGGAGGGAGAGGGAGCGGGAGATGAGAGGAAGGGGAGGCAGGGAAAAAAGGAGGGAGAGAGAATGGAGGGGTAGAGGAGGGAGAGAGAGAGGGGGAGAGAGGAGGGCGAGGGAGAGAGAGCTGAGAGGAGTGGGAGGGAAAGTAGAAGGAAGAGAGAATGGGAGAAGGAGGGGGGAGAGGGAGAGGGGAGAGAGCGACAGAGAGGGGGGAGAGGGGAGAGAGCGACTGAGACCCTCCGTGGAGAGGGTTGAGGGGGGAGGGGTTGGAGGAGGTTGGGGAGAGGATGGGAGTGGGGGGTGGAAGGGGGAGAGGGTGGGAGATGGGGAGGGGGTGAAAGAGGGGAGGGAGAGAGACAGACATGAGATAAACAAGAAAAACATCAACCCTGTGACACTCATCTTTTCCCATCGACTGAAATGTATTGATAAAAACGTCAGCTGCTGTGACGTTTCAGCTTCCTTCAGGCTGTTAATGGGCTGCACAGGCATCTGATTGGTCAAAAGACCAAAGAGTGAAGAAAAGATCAGATTTGGGCTGCCTGTCTAAACAGCTTTGTGATTCAAATGATTCACCTCAAGGATTAAACAGGTAAACTGAAGGGTCACTGAGTTGAGGGCGGTAGGTAGCCTATCGGTTAAGAGTGTTGGGCCAGTAACCAAAAGGTCATTAGTTCTAATCACTGAGCTGACTAATGAAAAATATGTTGATAAATCTGTTGATAGGCCCTTGAGCAAGGAACTCAACCCTAATTACCACTATAAATTAATGTGGATAAGAGTGTCTGCTAAATGACGAAAATGTGTTGGGTCACTGTGACCCATAATAACTAATATATAAACTGCCATCCTTCTCAAACATATTTGATGAATATTGTAGAAAAAAGAAGGAAGGGAAGCGATGCTAGGATAACAACAGTAGATCAATGTAGATTTTTATTTATTTATTTCACCTTTATTTAACCAGGTAGGCAAGTTGAGAACAAGTTCTCATTTACAATTGCGACCTGGCCAAGATAAAATAAAAGATATTAGGTGCTGTTTGGTAAAGGAGTCTCAACTTACTGTTGAGAGTTAGAATAATAGAATACACAAGGTGCAACTTCAAAATTTGGTTTTGCATTACCAGTCACTCAATTAGCCAATTTTTAGATTGGTAAATTAGTCTAGCGGCAGCTATCAAAACTTGTAGTAAGCAACCAGGCTGAGGCCCATTGATCATCAGTTTTTCATATTAAAACTGCCAACATTTTTCTTCGCCCCATGGCAAAATGAGTAGAATTGCATGAAATTAACTTTACAACTTTGGATGTGGGTACGCAGACCCATGAACCACTGCGGCCTCTCATGAGGTGTTCCATTTTATTGTGGCCCCCACCCCCATCAAAGTTGCCCATCCCTGGTCTAAATATTCAGTTTCCATGACACTAGTGGGGAATGAAACATTTGCTTTGAAAGGGAAGTATACCCAAATGTGGCAACATCAGTCAATGATTAATGGCACATCGTGTTATCGTTTTAACCGTGCGTATCTCAGAGTACATTTCAACAGTGGTCACTTATGGACACTGGACAGTACTCTATATACACTCAACCCAATCTGGCAATGTAAACAGTGTTTCATAGAGAGCTGTTTTACCTTTATTTTAGCAGGGACCATTTTGAGACCAGGGTCTCTTTTGCATAAATATTGATTATCACTGAACAGAAATGAGCCCTAAAACAAGCAAATCCACTATTTGTTTTGACATCATTATATTTAATAAGTTCCAAAAACCAACAGTACACATTCACATCCTTTAGAATAAATTTGGCACACAGCAAAATGCTTACAATGACATACAATAATGAATGCCACACGACTTGAAAATAAAACAGTCAGGTGACAAACTGTACATAGAAAGCTTCACAATACAGAAACCAGAAATCCAATAATATTGTCCAGATTCCCAGACCCAGAATCAGTGTAGTCCTGGATTAAAAAGACATTCCAATAGATATTCTTAATTGAGCATGCTTTTATTACAGACACAGTCTCCATTAGGAAACACTACATGTACAGAGGTACATACAGTAATATAATGCATGTGACCCACTGCTGTGTCTTTTATTCTACTGTATGTAACAAACACATAATACTCCGCCAGAGGTACTTCTTCAACAATGTACATTGTACTCATTCATCTGCTTCACTGACTTTACAACAGACAAATGGGTTTCCTATGAGTTTTTCTCTTCCTTTTACAAACAGTTTAAAAAGTACACAATAAAAGAAGGACCATGGAAAGTTGGAGTTAAGGATTTGGCATGGAGCATTTTGGACCTCTAGGGACACCGTCCGTATGGGTCGGAGTAGGACGGGGGTCTGCCATCTTACAAAACAAAACACAAATGTCCTCTCTTTAACACTGTTCTCATGTTGGGGGTCATGTGATTCATTGACACAGGTGCAGGTGTGTCAAAGGTGTGGTTGCTTTGGGTGTATGAGCGGCCTTCATGCAGTGGTGTGTGTGTGTGGGGCAGGGGCATCAGTATTGCTTTGACAGTTGATTCCATGATACCGTCACCTATTAACGCTGTTACAACCACTGTTGCTACAGTTACTCCTGCTCCCCATACCATAAGTGCTACTACTAGTGGAGCTAGCACTGTTATACATGCTACTAATAATACTACAATAACTACTACTACTACAATAACAACTGCTACTGCTACTTCTACAGTATTCATACTATCACTACTACACTACCTCTTCAATTGCAAATAGTCCTACTGTTATGAATCCAACATTTGAAAGTTACTTTCAAGTTTCTACTCTAAAATGGAATGTACAACTTGCAATATCATAACAAACCAACATTGTTCTTTTTGTGTTCTACTGACAGAATATGACAGTAGATTTGACTTTACCTTGATTTGGTGTAGGCTTACAATAACACATACAGTATCTTGGCCAGAGAGTTATTTGGCTTGAATGCATTAAGAAGGTCGATGGTTTCTATAAGCTTCATGAATCCAATAGATTTACTACCTTTGGTAATATTAATGTTCTAAAGAGATATGCTATAGGAAATGTTGACCTCTTTTAAAGAGATATGCTATAGGAAATGTTTACTTTCTAAAGAGATTTGCTACAGGAAATGTTGACCTTTTTAAAAGAGATATGCTATAGGAAATGTTGACCTCTTTTAAAGAGATATGCTATAGGAAATGTTGACCTCTTTTAAAGAGATATGCTATAGGAAATGTTTACTTTCTAAAGAGATTTGCTACAGGAAATGTTGACCTTTTTAAAAGAGATATGCTATAGGAAATGTTGACCTCTTTTAAAGAGATATGCTATAGGAAATGTTTACTTTCTAAAGAGATTTGCTACAGGAAATGTTGACCTTTTTTAAAAAGATATGCTATAGGAAATGTTGACCTCTTTTAAAGAGATATGCTATAGGAAATGTTGACCTCTTTTAAAGAGATATGCTATAGGAAATGTTTACTTTCTAAAGAGATTTGCTACAGGAAATGTTGACCTTTTTTAAAGAGATATGCTATAGGAAATGTTTACTTTCTAAAGAGATATGCTACAGGAAATGTTGTCCTTTTTTAAAGAGATATGCTATAGAAAATGTTGACCTCTTTTAAAGAGAGATGCTATAGGAAATGTTTACTTTCTAAAGAGATTTGCTACAGGAAATGTTGACCTTTTTAAAAGAGATATGCTATAGGAAATGTTTACTTTCTAAAGAGATATGCTACAGGAAATGTTGTCCTTTTTTAAAGAGATATGCTATAGAAAATGTTGACTTTCTAAAGAGATATGCTACAGGAAATGTTGTCCTTTTTTAAAGAGATATGCTATAGGAAATGTTGACTTTTATAAGATATATGCTACAGGAAATGTTTACCTTGTCTAATATGCTACAGGAAATGTTGACCTTATTTAAAGAGATATGCTATAGGATATGTTGACCTTTTTAAAGAGATATGCTATAGGATATGTTGACCTTTTTAAAGAGATTTGCTACAGGAAATGTTGACCTTTTTTAAAGAGATATGCTATAGGAAATGTTGACCTCTTTTAAAGAGATATGCTATAGGAAATGTTTACTTTCTAAAGAGATTTGCTACAGGAAATGTTGACCTTTTTTAAAAAGATATGCTATAGGAAATGTTGACCTCTTTTAAAGAGATATGCTATAGGAAATGTTGACCTCTTTTAAAGAGATATGCTATAGGAAATGTTTACTTTCTTCAAAAGAGTTGAGAGAGGGCAAGGAGAGGGCAAGGAGAGGGCAAGGAGAGGGCAAGGAGAAGGCAAGGAGAGGGCAAGGAGAGGGCAAGGAGAGGGCAATGAGAATGCAAGGAGAAGGCAAGGAGAGGGCAAGGAGAAGGCAAGGAGAAGGCAAGGAGAAGGCAAGGAGAGGGCAAGGAGAGGGCAAGGAGAGGGCAAGGAGAGGGCAAGGAGAAGGCAAGGAGAGGGCAAGGAGAGGGCAAGGAGAGGGCAAGGAGAGGGCAAGGAGAGGGCAAGGAGAGGGCAAGGAGAGGGGTGGTGAGGTGGTTTGATGGAGCATTCTGAAGGAAGCACATAGACATGGCTATCAATGGGGTTAAAGACAGGCAAAGGAAAACAGCCATGCATACACTGTAAAAACCATACAGAACAACAGCAAAGAGTCAGTGGGAGGAAGAACAGCGAAGACACCTGGCAAGAAAGCAAAGGAAACCAAAAACAGACAGACAGACATAGAATATTGCACATGGACATTGTCACTTTTTCATATTCTAGTAATACACAATAACATCAAATGCATAACCATGCAATAGATGATACCTCTATTTCTCCAAGAAGTCCACAGGCTTCTATATACAAGGTGGTCTGTACAGAGGGAACGACACTGCCAACTGGTGATGCCTTCCCCCACATGATTGTGAGTCTTGTTGCATAGCAGGGAAATCCAGGATTTCAGACACTGAGCAACAAGACAATCCAGTAAAATCACGACAAATAAAACACAAAATGAAATAAAACACACAATGAAATAAAACAGACACAATGAAATGTTAAAGCTTCAAGAGGGCCCTTCTCATGAACCCACTGCCTATGTCGCACACGCACAAACAGACTCGCACAAACTAGCGTACGTGCAGTATACTTACTGACACACACACACAAAAACAAAAACAAACACAAAAAATACATTCAGTTGCATCCCCACCATCACTCATGCATACAAGCACATTCGTTCACATTGAAACCCATGACATTCATTTGGAACACATGAAGCTAGACTACCATAACACTGTGGGCATATCTACAATACGTAACTGATCTGCAGCTACACACAACAGGCATTTCATGTACATGGACTTGTTCTAATTCTGCCGTCATTCTGATCTTGAGGAAACTTTGAAACTTATTGACACTGTGAACCAATTGGTTTTAGCTTTTTTAAATACAATCATTGGTTCTATGGATTCGTTTTTTTGCATTTAAACATGGTAGAGGAGGACATTCTAGTACATCCAGTTTAAACATGGCAGAGGAGGAAGACATTCTAGTACATCCAGTTTAAACATGGCAGAGGAGGAGGACATTCTAGTACATCCAGTTTAAACATGGCAGAGGAGGAGGACATTCTAGTACAGCCAGTTTAAACATGGCAGAGGAGGAGGACATTCTAGTACACCCAGTTTAAACATGGCAGAGGAGGAGGACATTCTAGTACATCCAGTTTAAACATGGCAGAGGAGGAGGACATTCTAGTACATCCAGTTTAAACATGGCAGAGAAGGAGGACATTCTAGTACATTGAGAGACTTACAGGACAGCTTAAGAAATTACAGATTCATATAATAATATAATTATTTCAGTATCATATACTCACTAAGGAACTAGGATGGTTGACAAAACAGTTGAAAGTCTGACATATCGTAAGGAGACCATGTCGAACAAGACCCCTGCCCAAAGCACACATAACCCCTGACCTTTAAATCCTTATATACACAAAAAGTTGACACCGTCACACAAACATTCCCTGTACATTTCATAGTCCACTGGAAAGGGCCTTGTGACCATTTGGGGCTGGACTGTGAGGAGCTTTCATCACTGTTATCAGCCCGGGCCAGGGGGGCAAGGGCCAGGCTATATTCAGTGTCAGGGGGCTAATCCTAGGGCCACCCTCCACCACAAGGAGTTTGGTTTGATCCACCACTCTGATCTGGACCAGAAAACATGCACTGATGGACAGACACATACAGACAGATATACTGGTAGAGCGCTGTAGATGGTCTGGTTTAGGTTTTGAACTTGGTACTAATCTGAGGCCCTAATGGCCGGAGTTTTAAATGAGTGTGTGAAAGTAATAATTTACTCTGTGTGTATTTTATAATTCTGTATGTCTGCATGGGAGAAAATGCATTGGTTTGCATGTATGTATGTTTGTATGTGTGTTCGCAAATGTGTGTGTATGTCAAGTGGTCCTGCATGTATGTGTGTCTGGTGTGTGTGCAGGCCTTAGGACAGATTCTCCTCCCCTCCAAAGTAGGAGAAACCCTTGAACTCGTCTTGGTTGATCTGCTTAATAATGGCGTCTTCTACAGGGGTGAGGACAGGCTCCTCGCGGGTGAAGTCCTGGTCAAAGTTGTTCACGTCCCTTTTGGTTTTCTTTACAGGAGCAGGAAGGAAGGAAGGAAGGAAGGAAGGAAGGAAGGAAGGAAGGAAGGAAGGAAGGAAGGAAGGAAGGAAGGAAGGAAGGAAGGAAGGAAGGAAGGAAGGAAGGAAGGAAGGAAGGAAGGAAGGAAGGAAGGAAGGAAGGAAGGAAGGAAGGAAGGAAGGAAGGAAGGAAGGAAGGAAGGAAGGAAGGAAGGCGCATGAGAGTCAGATAGTACAAGGTGATGACTGCCAAATAATTAGACCTCCTTATTTGATAAAGTAATGATAAAACAAGGCTGATTAACATATAGATTTGGATGGAGTGATCACGTTGTGTGATTCGTTGAGGTGCTCATCGTCCCCTCTCTGTGTGAATGGAAACAGGATGTACCCTTCCCCTCACACTCCATTCGGTATTTCATAGTACCCCATACCCAGCAGGTCTCTAGCTATACAGTACATTTACATTTGAGTTATTCAGCAGACACTCTTATCCAGAGCGACTTACAGTTAGTGCATTCTTCAGATAGTTAGATGGGACAACCACATACACTACATGACCAAAAGTATGTGGACACCTGCTCGTCGAACATCTCATAACAAACTCATGGGCATTAATATGGAGTTGGTCCCCTCTTTGCTGCTACAACAGCCTCCACTCTTCTGAGAAGGCTTTCCACTAGATGTTGATACTTTGCTGCGGGGACTTGCTTCCATTCAGCCACAACAGCATGTTGGGCCACAACAGCGGGCACGGAGGTGGGCGATTAGGCCTGGCTCGCAGTCAGCATTCTAATTCATCCCAAAGGTGTTCGATGGGGTTGAGGTCAAGGTCAGTCAAGTTCTTCAACACTGATCTCAATAAACCATTTCTATATGGACCTTGCTTTGTGCACGGGGGAATTGTCATGCTGAAACAATAAAGAGCCTTCCCCAAACTATGGCCACAAAGTTGGAAGCACAGAACCGTCTAGAATGTCATTGTATGCTGTAACGTTAAGATTTCCCTTCACTGGAACTAAGGGGCCTAGCCCGAACCATGAAAAACAGCCCCAGACCATTATTCCTCCTCCCCCAAACATCACAGTTTGCACTATGCATTGGGAAAGTTAGTATTCTCCTGGCATCTGCTAAACCCAGATGTGTGATTCATCACTCCAGAAAACGTGTTTCCACTGCTGCAGAGTCCAATGGCGGCGAGCTTTACACAACTCCAGACGTCGCTTGGCATTGCGCATGCTGATCTTAGGCTTTGTGCGGCTGCTCGGCCATGGAAACCCATTTCATGAAGCTTCTGATGAACAGTTCTTGTGCTGACGTTGCGTCCAGAGGCAGTTTGGAACTTGGTACTGAGTGTTGCAACCAAGGACCGATGATTTTTCACCGCTACGTGCTTCAGCACTCGCCTGTCTTGTTCTGTGAGTTTGTGTGGCCTACCACTTCGCGGCTGAGCCGTTGTTGCTCCTAGACGTTTCCACTTCACAATAACAGCACTTACAGTTGACCAGAGCAGCGCTAGCAGGGCAGACATTTGACAAACTGACTTGCTGGAAAGGTGACATACTTTGACGGTGCCACATTGAAAGTCACTGAGCTCTCCAGTAAGGCAATTCTACTGCCAATGTTTGTCTATGGAGATTGCATGGCTGTGTTCTCGATTTTATAGACCTGTCAGCGACGGGTGTGACTGATATAGCTGAATCCACTAATTTGAAGAGGTGTCCACATACCTGTGTTATATAGTGTTTCTAAGTCATAGTAAGTACATTTTCCCTCAATAAAGTAGCTATCAGCAAAGTCCTAACCACGTAACAATGCCAGGGCCCAGGAGTTTTTCCTAACCACGTAACAATGCCAGGGCCCAGGAGGTTTTCCTAACCACGTAACAATGCCAGGGCCCAGGAGTTGTTCCTAACCACGTAACAATGCCAGAGCCCAGGAGTTGTTCCTAACCACGTAACAATACCAGGGCCCAGGAGTTTTTCCTAACCACGTAACAATGCCAGGGCCCAGGAGTTTTTCCTAACCACATAACAATGCCAGGGCCCAGGAGTTGTTCCTAACCACATAACCATACCAGAGCCCAGGAGTTGTTCCTGGTCATGTTCTATGAAGGTTAAATAAAACTATGTTCCAGAGTTCCCAACACACTATTAAGAATGAAGCTTTGGTGATATTTAGGATGTTGAAGGTTAGGGGTTAATAATGGTGAGGGTGGAACATTAGGGGCCCTAAAACCTACAGCATGATATGTTCCCTAAGACCTCAGACACACTCCGGGGTGAAGTGTACCCTAGGTGCAGATCTAGGATCAGTTTCCCCTTCCCCAATCCTAACCTTGACCATTCGTGTGGATAATGCTAAACTGAACCAAGATCAGCATCTACAGGCAACTTCACCCTACATTGTCTGGGCTATGTGTGGTGATACTCACAATGCGAGGTTTGAAGGGTGGTTTGACCCTCTTCTGCTCCAGCAGAACCCAGTCCATCTCCTTGAAGAAGGGATGAACCTTGATGGCCTCCTCCAAGCCCTGGGTGATCACACAGCCCAGACGCTTGTTTGGACTCTTCGTCATGAACTATAGGACAGGAAAACAGGACGATGAATAAAGGAGGAAGAAAATTAAATGTACTAAACTGACTTGACTTTTTCCCCTTGGCCCCCTTGGGAACATGAGGCCATGAAGTAAATGCAAGGAAGAGAGAAATGGAGGTGAAAGAGCAAGAGTGAGGGGTTGAGACAGTCAAGCGGTGCAGAGAGGTCTGCTCTGTGGTCATTGTTAAGATAATCCAGAGGTCAGATATGACCATTGGGACAACTGAGCTGGGTAATGTGACCATTAGGACTGCTGGGCTGGGTAATGTGACCATTAGGACTGCTGGGCTGGGTAATGTGACCATTAGGACCACTGGGCTGGGAAATGTGACCATTAGGACCACTGAGCTGGGTAATGTGACCATTAGGATAGCTGGAATGTGCAATGTGACCATTAGGACCACTGAGCTGGGTAATGTGACCATTAGGACCACTGAGCTGGGTAATGTGACCAGTAGGACCACTGGGCTGGGTAATATGACCAGTAGGACCACTGAGCTGGGAAATGTGACCATTAGGACCACTGAGCTGGGTAATGTGACCATTAGGATAGCTGGAATGTGCAATGTGACCATTAGGACCACTGAACTGGGTAATGTGACCATTAGGACCACTGAGCTGGGTAATGTGACCAGTAGAACCGCTGGGCTGGGTAATGTGACCAGTAGAACCGCTGGGCTGGGTAATGTGACCATTAGGACCACTGAGCTGGGTAATGTGACCATTAGGACAACTGAGCTGGGTATTGTTACCATTAGGACCACTGAGCTGGGTAATGTGACCATTAGGACCACTGATCTAGGTAATGTGACCAGTAGAACCACTGGGCTGGGTAATGTGACCAGTAGGACCGCTGGGCTGGGTAATGTGACCAGTAGAACCGCTGGGCTGGGTAATGTGACCATTAGGACCACCGAGCTGGGTAATCAGACCAGTAGGACTGCTGGGCTGGGTAATGCGAACATTAGGACAGCTGGGCTGGGTAATGTGACCATTAGGACCGCTGGGCTGGGTATTGTGACCAGTAGGACCGCTGGGCTGGGTAATGTGACCAGTAGGACCGCTGGGCTGGGTAATGTGACCCTTAGGACCATTGGGCTGGGTAATGTGCCCATTAGGACTGCTGGGCTGGGTAATGCGAACATTAGGACCACTGAGCTGGGTAATGTGACCAGTAGGACTGCTGGGCTGGGTTATGCGAACATTAGGACCATTGGGGTGAGTAATGTGACCAGTAGGACCGCTGGGCTGGGTAATGTGACCAGTAGGACCGCTGGGCTGGGTAATGTGCCCATTAGGACTGCTGGGCTGGGTTATGCGAACATTAGGACCATTGGGGTGAGTAATGTGACCAGTAGGACCGCTGGGCTGGGTAATGTGACCAGTAGGACCGCTGGGCTGGGTAATGTGCCCATTAGGACTGCTGGGCTGGGTTATGCGAACATTAGGACCATTGGGGTGAGTAATGTGACCAGTAGGACCGCTGGGCTGGGTAATGTGACCCCCCCCCCCCCCCCCCCCCGCCGCACTCCCCGCTCCCCCCGCTGTCCTCTCTGAAAGCTAGGCGGCCAATCCCGCCTCCCCAAGTGTGCGATTACACAATCCCTGAAGGCACCAGAGAAGCCAAACATGCTCTTCTTTTCCCACATGAAGTGTAATGTCTCAAAGGCCTCGCACCTCTCTCTCCCCAGCCCACACAGCACAGCCACTGTGGTTCTCTGAACTCAGACTGAAATAACTCCTCACAGCCTTACTCAGCCTTTCTCCCTACTCTGCTAATCACTGAACACCACTGCACTACCTCACCAGAGACCGACAGATTGAGAGAGAGAACGGGAGGAGGAGGAGGAGGAAGAGGAGGAAAAGGAGGACAAGGAGGAGGATGAGCAGGAGTAGGATGAAAAGGAGGAGAAGGAAAAGGAGGAGGATTGGGAGGAAGAGGAGGAGGATGACAAGGACTAGGAGGATGACAAGGAGTAGGAGGAGGAAGAGGAGGAGGAGGAGGAGGAGGAGGAGGAAGAGGATCAGGAGGAGGAGGCTTAGGAGGAGGTGGAGGAGGAAGAGGAGGGGTAGAAGGATGACAAGGAGGAGGCGGAGGAAGATGAGGAAGAGGAGGATTAGGAGTAGGAGGAAGCGGAGATGAAGTAGGAGGGGGATTAGGAAGAAGAGGAGGAGGAGTATGAGGAGGAAGATGAGGAGGAGGAGGAAGAGGAGGAGGAAGAGAAGGAGGAGTAGAAGGAGAATTAGGAGGAAGAAGAAGAGGAGAAGAATGACAAGGAGGAGGAGGGGGATGAGGAGGATGACAAGGAGTAGGAGGAGGAAGAGGAGGAGGAGGATGAAAAGGAGGAGGAGGAAGAGTAGGAGGAGGATTAGGAAGAAGAGGAGGAGGAGTAGGAGGAAGAGGATGAGGAGGAAGAGAATGAGGAGGAGGAAGAGAAAGAGGAGTAGGAGGAGGATTAGGAGGAAGAAGAAGAGAAGGAGGATGAGGAGGATGACAAGGAGTAGGATGAGGAAGAGGAGGAGGAGGAGGAAAAGGAGGCGGAGGAGGATGACAAGGAGGAGGAGGAGGAGGAAAAGGAGGAGGAGGAGAAGTATGACAAGGAGGAGGAGGAGGAGAAGGATGACAAGGAGGTGTAGGAGACAATAAGGTGTCAGAACAGATGAAGCAGAGAAATGAGAAGATGAGATATGAAGAAAATAGAAAGAGGTGGAGAAGGGGAAAAAGAGGAGAGTAAAGAGGGATAGTTAGAGATACAGGCAGATTAGAACAGGTAGGTATACTGTAGGTCACTGACCGCTTTGAGGATGGAGACGGCCTCCTTGCTTAGCCACACTGGGTAGAGGACATCATCGTGGAGAATGGACTCAAACAGGTCATCCTCATTGTCGGCCTCAAAGGGGGGCTGGCCAGCCATCATCTCGTACATAAGCACCCCCAGAGCCCACCAGTCCACAGAGGGGCCATATTCCAGCTCCTGTAGGATCTAAAACACATAGGGGGACAGGAAACAATGTAACACCATCTCATACACAAGCTTCTGTAGGATCTAAAACATACATGGGGACAGGAAACACTGTAACACCATCTAAAACACAATATACTGTAGGATCTAAAGCACACAGGGGGACAGGAAACACTGTAACACCATCTATACTACGGCAGGATCAATATGGTAGTAAAGGGGAACATAATATTATTAGGGATGATATAGTGAGAGAATGAGTGGAAGAAATTAGTACATGAGTTTAATTGATGGATTATGTGAGTGAGTGAGTGAGTGATAGCTAGTGAGTGTATTTTTTTTTAAAGACAAATGTTATGTTTATTTTTCAATTTAAAACATGGCTGGATGAAAGAGTGAGGGAGAGGGCAGTGTAGAGGGTAAAGAACGAGTACAGTACATGATAATAATACAATACTGCCAGACTGTCTCAGATTAAAGGGTGGGTGAGTACTGCCAGACTGTCCCAGATGAATGGGTGGTTGAGTACTGTCAGACTGTCTCAGATTAATGGGTGGTTGAGTACTGTCAGACTGTCTGAGATTAATGGGTGGTTGAGTCCTGTCAGACTGTCCCAGATGAATGGGTGGTTGAGTACTTTCAGGCTGTCCCAGATGAATGTGTAGTTGAGGAGTGTAAAACTGTCCCAGATGAATGGGTGGTTGAGTACTGTCAGACTGTCCCAGATTAATGGGTGGTTGAGTACTGTCAGACTGTCCCAGATTAATGGGTGGTTGAGTACTGTCAGAATGTCCCAGCTTAATGGGTGGTTGAGTACTGTCAGACTGTCCCAGATTAATGTGTAGTTGAGTAGTGTAAAACTGTCCCAGATTAATGGGTGGTTGAGTACTGTCAGACTGTCCCAGATGAATGGGTGGTTGAGTACTGTCAGACTGTCCCAGATGAATGGGTGGTTGAGTACAGTCAGACTGTCCCAGATGAATGGGTGGTTGAGTAATGTAGGACTGTCCCAGATGAATGGGTGGTTAGGTACTGTCAGACTGTCCCAGATGAATGGGTGGTTGAGTAATGTAGGACTGTCCCAGAATAATGGGTGTTTGAGTACTGTCAGGCTGTCCCAAATTAATGTGTAGTTGAGTACTGTAAAACTATCCCAGATTAATGGGTGGTTGAGTACTGTCAGACTGTCCCAGATTAATGGGTGGTTTAGTACTGTCAGACTGTCCCAGAATAATGGGTGTTTGAGTGCAGTCAGACTGTCCCAGATAAATGTATGGTTGAGTACTGTAAAACTATCCCAGATTAATGGGTGGTTGAGTACTGTCAGACTGTCCCAGATTAATAGGTGGTTTAGTACTGTCAGACTGTCCCAGAATAATGGGTGTTTGAGTGCAGTCAGACTGTCCCAGATAAATGTATGGTTGAGTACTGTCAGACTGTCCCAGAATAATGGGTGTTTGAGTACTGTCAGGCTGTCCCAGATTAATGTGTAGTTGAGTACTGTAAAACTATCCCAGATTAATGGGTGTTTGAGTGCAGTCAGACTGTCCCAGATAAATGTATGGTTGAGTACTGTCAGACTGTCCCAGAATAATGGGTGGTTTAGTACTGTCAGACTGTCCCAGATGAATGGGTGGTTGAGTAATGTAGGACTGTCCCAGATGAATGGGTGGTTAGGTACTGTCAGACTGTCCCAGATGAATGGGTGGTTGAGTACTGTCAGACTGTCCCAGATGAATGGGTGGTTGAGTACTCTCAGAATGTCCCAGCTGAATGGGTGGTTGAGTACTGTCAGACTGTCCCAGATTAATGGATGGTTGAGTACTCTCAGACTGTACCAGATTAATGGGTGGTTGAGTAATGTCAGACTGTTCCAGATAAATGTGGGTAGAGGGTTACCTCTGGAGCGATGTAGTCTGGGGTTCCACAGAAGGTGGTGGTGGTGACTCCATTGAGGATCCCCTCCTTACACATGCCAAAGTCAGCCAGTTTACAGTGGCCCTGTGCATCCAGCAGAATGTTATCCAGTTTCAGATCTCTGGAGAGACAGAGACAAGGAGACAACATGAGGGCTTAGGGGTAAGAGGGAAGCAGTTACAGAGGTCAGAGGTCAGAGGGAGAGGAGAGAGAAAGATCATGAGGAGAGACAGAAAGAGAGAGAAGATAGAGAGAGGAGGGAGAGAGAGACAGAAAGAGAGAGGAGATAGAGAAGGAGTGAGAGAGACAGAAAGAGGAGATAGAGAGAGAAGGAGTGAGAGAGACAGAAAGAGAGAGGAGATAGAGAGAGGAGGGAGAGAGAGACAGAAAGAGAGAGGAGATAGAGAAGGAGTGAGAGAGACAGAAAGAGAGAGGAGATAGAGAGAGGAGGGAGAGAGAGACAGAAAGAGAGAGGACATAGAGAGAGAAGGAGTGAGAGAGACAGAAAGGAGATAGAGAGAGAAGGAGGGAGAGAGAGATCTACATAAAGAATGTGGTTGACATGACAAACTATACTAGAAGAGAGACAGAGAGAGGAAGCACAGTAGAATGATCCCACATTTCGTTAAGACCAATTCAAGCATAGAAATGGACACATTTACAGTGATGTATATAAAGCATCTATCAATATGAATATAATATTGATCAATTCAATATAATATGAGTCTCACAGTACAGGTAAGATAAGTAATCACTGTGACATCAATATATTGGGTAAAGAGTAAGAGAAAATCTATGGAAAAGATCATGGAAACTCTCAGTGCTTTTACTCAGTGAACAGGCACAATGGCAAAGGACTTTCCCAGTATGGAGGCCAAGAACACTGTGAGGAGCTATCAGAACTACGGAGGCTACTGTTGACATATACACACACACACACACACACACACACACACACACACACACACACACACACACACACACACACACACACACACACACACACACACACACACACACACACACACACACACACACACACACACGCAGGCACGCAGGCACGCAGGCACGCAGGCAGGCACGCACGCACGCACGCGCACACACACACACACAGATAGATAGATAGGGGTGATAGGGGGTGCAAAGTTGAAGAGCTGTTCCACACACACACAATCGTGTGTCTCTTCATCGCTCCTTTATCACGGGGAGCGAGCGAGGGATGGAGGGTGCTGTTGGACATGGTGGGAGGGGAGGAACAGAAGGGAAGATAAGAGGTCTCTGATGAAAGATGCCAGGGAGAAGCATGAAACCAGTCGGGTCAGGGTTTGATGGTTGATTGCTGAAAATATGTCAACATCTTTTCACAGATGCCATTCAGCCCAAGGTGTTTTCACGAAAACAGCCTCCCGACAAGGGAGGGGGGAGTATTTGTGTGTGCACGCCTGTGCGTGCGAATTTGGCTGTTATACAACTGTTCTGTTTTAGAGGCCTACAGAAGGCACATCCACAATCTCCAATTTCCCATGGGAGTGACATGTGGTAGGTTTAGTTGGGTTCCTTCATTCCTATAAAACGTTGATTTTGTACAGGTAATATCGCTTCAGACTTTCCTGCCAAGGTGCTATGTATGAACATGGCATCTCAACTATGGCCTGATGTTATAACATCTGGTATCTACTGCACATTGCAAGAATTTCAAAAAGTGTTTGGTACTAAGCATGCAAAGAATACGTGCATGAACTCCCTCCATAGGGGTGAACAGGTGGATAATCCTCTCTCTCTTTGTCTCTCTCTCTTTCTCTCTCTCTCTTTCTCTTCTTCTCTCTCTCTATTCCTCTCTTTCTCTATTCCTCTCTTTCTCTCTCCTCACTAGATGAGACTAAACTATGTTGTAAAATACTTTAAAAAAATGATGTTTCTGCAAGATACTGTACTGTACTCTGCACCCACTGATTCCTAATGTCTAGTGGACATGGTGTTCAATTGACATTTTAGTACAAAGGCATGTATAGCTTTAAGGTCAAGCTAACCATTCAAACTATTTCAATGTATTTTAGTTGGGGTTCATTTATCTGCGGCGAGAAACATGTATACGACCCAATAACCCAGCAAGTTTAAAATGAGCTATTTGATGTAGTCTGCACAATTGATGATGACGATGATTTGATTGCACAGCACTGTGCATCAGTGGCCTCTCCATGTGTAGCAGCAGGTGCTCAAGAGCGCTAATGGAATGATATTTTAAGAAGTGTATTGAGTATACCCTGTGACGGTTATACTAAGATAACCTAGGTGCCAATGTTGCTGCTTTAACTGGATTTGTTGTTGTCGTTGTTGAATAATATAATATATAATATGCCATGTTGCAGACTCTTTTATCTAAAGCGACTTACAGTAGTTTGTTTATACATTTTCAGATGGGTGGCCTTAGTGTTAATCAAACCCACAATCCTGACGTTGCAAGTGCCATGCTCTACCAACTGAGTGAAACTGGCTTAATGTTTTGCACGTAGAAGCAGTCATGCTACCATGTTGATAGTTTTATCAAAGTTCTGGCCCTTGAATCTCTCTTTAATTCCTTGCACAACCCATTTTTCCCTAGAGGGAAGGCCTTTGAGATGGAGTATGGTAGTAGGCGCCAGGTTTCTGTCAAGAACTGCAATGCTGCTGGGTTTTTCCCACTCAACAGTTTCCTGTGTGTATCAAGAATGGTCCACCACCTAAAAGACATCCGGCCAACTTGACACAACTGTGGGAAGCATTGGAGTCAACATGGGCCAGCATCCCTGTGGAATGCTTTCGACACCTTGTAGAGTCCATGCACAGATTAATTGAGACTGTTCTGAGGGCAAACGCGGTGGTGTAACTCAATATTAGGAAGGTGTTCTTTACGTTTTGTACACTCAGTGTATAATTTAATGTAAAAAAAAAATTGGGTAAAATGTTTTCAATGTAAACTTAAATGACTAAAATCAGATATTATTAAGTATCAGGAAAATAAAATAATGGAGCAAAGTTATTCTTTGAGACCTAACAAACATTAAAAACTAGACAGTCCCCCCCGCTAACTTTGCCACCGCTGCTTACAAAAATGATAGGGGAAACACTGTAATGATGAATTAAAACATGAATGAGACAAATTAAGTAGAATAAAAGCTGACATTAAAACTACAACAAGAAACTTGGGTTCAAGAACGCTTCAAACAAACAAACTCCAACTAAGATTATTGCAAAACAGATAAAAACTGATATTAAGAGAGGAAGACAGAATTTTATCATAGTTGTATACCACAGGTGGCTGGTGGCACTTTAATTGTGTTTGGCACCCATCCATTCACTCCATTCCAGCAATTATTGTGTGCTGTCCTCCCTTCAACAGCCTCCTGTATATATGATAAATAAACATGAGTTACTATCACCACTGTCAGGACCTTTCCTCAGGATGTGGGCAACATTGAAAATATGTTATATCACACACACACGCTCGCATACATCGAAAAAAGGTTGTATCACCCACACACGCGCACACACACATACAGCAATCAGGCTCAATTGAGAGCATTTCCTGTGTTTCGCGTTAATCTTGTGGAGTGATTTTTCCATTACGTACTCAGCAACCCTAAGTGCTCTGACAGCTAACGTCCCTCCCTCTGCTTCAAATGAGCTCCCCATTTAAAAGACACAAACACACATGCATATGCAAACACACATGCACATACGCACGCACACACACACACACACACACACACACACACACACACACACACACACACACACACACACACACACACACACACACACACACACACACACACACACACACACACACACACACACACACACACACACACACACACACACACACACACACACACACTATAATGATCTATTAGGAACCATGTACCAGCCCATGATCAATAGTGAGTAAGTACATTTTCAAGAAGTTCTAAAATGGCGCCGGAGGGAATGGCCGGAGGGAATGGCAGCCATTTTACAGGCTCCTGACTGGTATTTTGTGTATTTTTAGAAAAGAGCTTCTAGACGTCAGAACAGCTATCACTAACCTCGATTTGGACGATCACTTCTTCTTCAATGAGCCGAAGGTGACAGACAAATTGATTATCCCGGACCAGGCCCTAATGCCCAACAGTCGAAGAAGGAGAAGACGGCGCTATAGAGGCCGGTGTGCGGGCACCCTGATGAGCCATGGCGTCTCTCTGTTCTATTGACGAATGTACAATCGCTAGAGTCTAACTGGACAAGCTCCATTCGTATATATCCTACAGTATCAACAGAACATTAAAAACTGTAATACTCTATGCTTCTCAGAGTCATGGCTGATTAAAGACATGGATAATACACTGTACATCTGCATCGGCAGGACAGAAGGGCAGAGTCCGGTAAAATTGTGGGTGGGGGGGGGGGGGGGGGGGTTCTGCTCGCCTGAGTTACAATACCTATTGATGAGCTGTAGAACATACTATTTACCAAGAGTGTTATCATCTGTATTTTCCGTAGCTGTCTATTTACTATCACAAATCAATGTTGGCACTTAGACTGCACTCAACGCGCTGTGTAGGGCCATAAGCACACAAGAAAATACTCATCCAGAGGTGGTGCTCCTACTGGCCAGTGATTTTAATGCAGCAAAAATGAAATCTGTTTTATCTCATTTCCACAAGCATGTCACCAGTGCAAATAGAGGGATAACAACTCTAGATCACCTCTACTCCACACACAGAAGCATACAAAGCACTCTCCCGCCCTCCATTTGGAAAATCTGACCATAACTCTATCCTCCTGATTCCTGCTTACAAGCAAAAACTCAAAAAGGAAGTATCAATGACCCACTCAATTTGGAAGCAATCCGATGAAGTGGACGCTAAGCCACAGGACTGTTCCGGGATTCATTCGATGGCATTGAGGATTTACCACATCAATCACCGGCTTCATTAATAAGTGCATCGATGACGTTGTCCCCACAGTGACCATACGTACATATCCCAACCAGAAGCCATGGATTACTGGAAACATCTGTACAGAGCTAAAGGGTAGAGCTGCTACTTTTAAGGAGCAAGACACTAATCCGGAAGCTTATAAGAAATCCGTCTACGCCCTCCGGCAAACCATCAAACAGGCAAAGCATCAATACAGGACTAAGATCGAATCCTACTACACCGGCTCTGATGCTCGTCGGAGAGCTGCCCAGCTACCCAGCTCAGCCGAGAGCTGCCCAGTGACGCGAGATTACCAAATGAGCTAAATGCCTTCTATGCTCGCTTCGAGGCAAGCGACACTGAACCATGCATAAGAGCACCAGTTGTTATGAAGGACTGTGTGATCAAACTCTCCGTAGCCGATATGAGTAAGACCTTTAAACAGGTTTAAACAATTATTTAATTTTTATTTCACCTTTATTTAACCAGGTAGGTCAGTTGAGAACAAGTTCTCATTTACAACTGCGACCTGACCAAGATAAAGCAAAGCAGTGCGACAAAAACAATAACAGAGTCTGGAGTGAACGAAGAGCTATATCTGTTCTTAGTTCAAAATTTTTTGAATGGGGTTTGCTTATATAAGATGGTGAGGAAAGCACTTTTAAAGAATAACCAGGCATCCTCTACTGACGGGATGAGGTCAATATCCTTCCAGGATACCCAGGCCAGGTTGATTAGAAAGGCCTGCTCGCTGAAGTGTTTTAGGGAGCGTTTGACAGTGATGATAGGTGTTCGTTTGACCGCGGACCCATTACGGGCATTGATCGCTGAGATCCTGGTTGAAGACAGCAGAGGTGTATTTAGAGGGCAGGCTGGTTAGGATGATATCTATGAGGGTGCCCGTGTTTACGTATTTAGGGTTGTACCAGGTAGGTTCATTGATAATTTGTGTGAGATTGAGGGCATCTAGCTTAGATTGTAGGACGGCCGGGGTGTTAATCATATCCCAGTTTAAGTCACCTAACAGTACGAACTCTGATGATAAATGGGGGGCAATCAATTCACATATGGTGTCCAGGGCACAGCTGGGGGCTGAGGTGGGTCTATAACAAGCGGCAACAGTGAGGGACTTATTTCTGGAAAGGTGGATTTTTGAAAGTAGAAGCTCAAACCGTTTGGGCACAGACCTGGATAGCATGAGAGAATTCTGCCGACTATCTCTGCATTAGATTGCAACTTCGCCCCCTTTGGCAGTTCTATCTTGGCGGAAAATGTTGTAGTTGGGGATGGAAATGTCAGAAATTTTGGTGGCCTTCCTAAGCCAGGATTCAGACACGGCTAGGACATCAGAGTTGGCGTAGTGTGCTAAAGCAGTGAATAAAACAAACTTAGGGAGTATGCTTCTAAT
Organism: Salvelinus namaycush; assembly: GCF_016432855.1. Taxonomy (NCBI): domain Eukaryota; kingdom Metazoa; phylum Chordata; class Actinopteri; order Salmoniformes; family Salmonidae; genus Salvelinus; species Salvelinus namaycush. The sequence goes on from NC_052310.1 coordinate 83,242,371, forward strand.
GTTAACATGCATGAAACCAAGGCTTTTACGGTTACAGAAGTCAACAAATGAGAGCGCCTGGGGAATAGGTGTGGTACTGGGGTATCCATGGCCTGGGTTAACCTCTACATCACCAGAGGAACAGAGGAGGAGTTTGATAATGGTACAGCTAAAGGCTATAAAACTGGTCGTCTAATGCGTTGGGAACAGAGAATAAAAGGAGCAGATTTCTAGGCGTGGTAGAAAAGACTCAGCGCATAATGTACAGACAAGGGTATGGTAGGATGTGAGTATCTACAGTGGCTTACAGCCTCCCTCCCCTCCCTACCCCTCTTTTCCTCTCCCTACCCTTCCTCTCCTCTCCTCTCCTCTCCTCTCCTCTCCTCTCCTCTCCTCTCCTCTCCTCTCCTCTCCTCTCCTCTCCTCTCCTCTCCTCTCCCCATCTACAGTGGCTTACAGCCTCCCTCCCCTCCCTATCCCTCTCCGCTCTTCCTCTCCCTACCCCTCCTCTCCTCTCTTCACCTACAGTAGCTTACAGCCTCCTTCCCCTCCCCTCTCCTCTCTTCCCCTCCCTACACTTCCCATCTTCTCCTCTCCTCTCCTCACTCCTCTCCTCTCCTCTCCCTATCTAAAGTGGCATACATGCCTCTACCAGTTAACTGCAAGCCAGTCCAGACTTGTCCCACAACACTAACAGATCAAACTGCTACTGTCTCTAACAAAACCTAGCCACTGTTTTATTTTCTCTCTCAGAGGTGGGGGTGGGGGTGAGGTCGGGGGGGGGGGGGGGTCATGTACTGACTCCACAGAGTGTTCCAGAAAGGGTTGTCTGTATTCTTGGTTGGTGTGTTCAACAGGTCACAGAGAGGCTGAGTCAACTCAGGTGAAGTATGTGACGCTACGTTAAACACGTTAGACCTCACATGCAAACATGCGTGCATCACATCCTGGTTCTCACTGATTTCATTGATTTGCCAAGTCCAAACAAAGCGAAATCCACTGACAGAATACAATAGCCTTACCTGGAAATCAGAAAGCTATTTCAACATCGTCAAGGGCTCACAAGAACTACTCTATGGAAGTAACAGACTAAGGGCCCACTTCCAGAGCTCTACAGCGAATGAACAACTAAATTACTGCCATTTACTTTGTGCATCGCTGAGTCGACCTTTAAAGCTACAACATGCTCCCTGTGATTATTAATAAACCCTAAAATAAAGAGTCATTCAGACCATACGTCTAATTTAAAAGGCCCTAAGGAGGCTCGCTATGGCTACATGCACTGCTAAAATCATGCAGCCAGAACGCTTTGATTAGGAACAAGCTAGTCTGAGCCGCTTTCCTGTCCCGAACGCAAGCTCACTGTTCAGCCCAGTCTAACACAGAGAGAGAGACAGAGAGAGGGGGAGGGAGAGAGAGAGAATGAGAACAAGAGAGTGAGTGAGAGAAAGGAAGAGAGAGAGAGAGAGCGGTGGAGAAAGATTGTGTGAAAGGAAGAGAGAAAGAGAGAGAGAGTGTGTGTGAGAGAGAGAGAGAGAGAGAGAGAGAGAGAGAGAGAGAGAGAGAGAGAGAAAGATAGAGAGAGAGAGAGAGAGAGAGAGAGGGGGGGGGGGGAGAGAGAGAGAGAGAGAGAGAGAGAGAGGGAGGGAGAGAGAGAGAGAGAGAGAGAGAGAGAGAGAGAGAGAGGGGGGGGGGGGGGGGGGAGAGAGGGGGAGAAATGGAGAGAGAAATATTACCTACAGTACATAGCCAGAGATTCATTCCATTCTATTAACCATTATTCTTTTGATTTAACCCAACACAATTCCCACTGTTTGATCACTTCCTGCTTCCTAGCCTGCTTCCTACTTAGCAGACTGCCTGTAGGTGACACAACCATATTCATCTACCCGGTAAACAAGGGGTCAAAGTAGCTTTGAGTGTACAGTATCAGCTACCTCATGAAGCCAATACTAAATAATACCTACCCGCACTGCACATTCAGTGTATGGAGACTGATTTATAGCATTGTTTGTCGGTTGGCCTGATGTTATGCAGGTGACTCACTCTAAGAGGACACTAAATCATAACTCCTGGAGCTGCAGACTAAACAGAAGACTGTATCTCTTATTGTCTGAATCAGAGAGGGACACTGACCAATACCTAGCTCAAAAAACATTTGTGAATGAGAGTATGGAACATTAAATATTTATTTTAGAGGGAGTGAGTTAGTGGGTGAGTGAGTGAAAAAAAACAGAAAGGCTTGCATACTGAATACGCTCCCAATTGACCAGCTTTAGTAACAACGATTCAATCCAACATGGCTCCTCGTGAGTGATCACATGCTTGTTTGGTACACACTCCATCACAGACACAGTGTGTCACAGCTAGTTCCTTACTGGACCAAGGTCCCGAGACACAGTACATGCCTGTGCAGTACAGGCTAGCTAAGATTCTAAAAGAACATCAGATTGACCCAGGAAGTGTTGACCTTATTTCCATCGGAGCCTAGCTGTTTCCTTTAGCTCTCAGAGTGACTAAGTTCAGGAAGAGAGGTGTGGACCAAGCATTCATTCACCAAATGGGACTTTCCTGTTAGGTCAGGTTGGTTGAGGAAAACAGAGAGAAAATGGACTGGGTGGGTTTCAGACTCCCAACTCCAACCACAGGTTGGTCCTCAGGTCAAGAGGTGCACTTAGAAGACTGCGAAGATGGCAGAGAAATTCCAGAAAACCATGTACTGTAGGAGGTGGATTTTTTAAAGCTGGGCCTACTCAACGTGTTGCAGACTGATAGCTACCAGAAAGGGGGAGAGATCTACTTTCCGTGGGGACAACATAGTTGTGTAGCCCAGAGGGAGTCAGGATTTGTGTGTGGTAAACAACAGTGAGATGAGAGAATAAACGGAGCGGCAGAAACAGAATAAATCAACCCTAGCTGTAAACAACCTGGCATAAACACAGTCTGCAGGGCCTCGTTACTGGGCAGAACAACACACAACACAACACAACCTGGCATAAACACAGCCTGCAGGGCCTCGTTACTGGGCAGAACAACACACAACACAACACAACCTGGCATAAACACAGCCTGCAGGGCCTCGTTACTGGGCAGAACAACACACAACACAACACAACCTGGCATAAACACAGCCTGCAGGGCCTCGTTACTGGGCAGAACAACACACAACACAACACAACCTGGCATAAACACAGCCTGCAGGGCCTCGTTACTGGGCAGAACAACACACAACACAACACAACCTGGCATAAACACAGCCTGCAGGGCCTCGTTACTGGGCAGAACAACACACAACACAACACAACCTGGCATAAACACAGCCTGCAGGGCCTCGTTACTGGGCAGAACAACACACAACACAACACAACCTGGCATAAACACAGCCTGCAGGGCCCCGTTACTGGGCAGAACAACACACAACACAACACAACCTGGCATAAACACAGCCTGCAGGGCCTCGTTACTGGGCAGAACAACACACAACACAACACAACCTGGCATAAACACAGCCTGCAGGGCCCCGTTACTGGGCAGAACAACACACAACACAACACAACCTGGCATAAACACAGCCTGCAGGGCCCCGTTACTGGGCAGAACAACACACAACACAACACAACCTGGCATAAACACAGCCTGCAGGGCCTCGTTACTGGGCAGAACAACACACAACACAACACAACCTGGCATAAACACAGCCTGCAGGGCCCCGTTACTGGGTAGAACAACACACAACACAACACAACCTGGCATAAACACAGCCTGCAGGGCCCCGTTACTGGGCAGAACAACACACAACACAACACAACCTGGCATAAACACAGCCTGCAGGGCCTCGTTACTGGGCAGAACAACACACAACACAACACAACCTGGCATAAACACAGCCTGCAGGGCCCCGTTACTGGGCAGAACAACACACAACACAACACAACCTGGCATAAACACAGCCTGCAGGGCCCCGTTACTGGGCAGAACAACACACAACACAACACAACCTGGCATAAACACAGCCTGCAGGGCCCCGTTACTGGGCAGAACAACACACAACACAACACAACCTGGCATAAACACAGCCTGCAGGGCCTCGTTACTGGGCAGAACAACACACAACACAACACAACCTGGCATAAACACAGCCTGCAGGGCCTCGTTACTGGGCAGAACAACACACAACACAACACAACACAACCTGGCATAAACACAGCCTGCAGGGCCCCGTTACTGGGCAGAACAACACACAACACAACACAACCTGGCATAAACACAGCCTGCAGGGCCCCGTTACTGGGCAGAACAACACACAACACAACACAACCTGGCATAAACACAGCCTGCAGGGCCCCGTTACTGGGCAGAACAACACACAACACAACACAACCTGGCATAAACACAGCCTGCAGGGCCTCGTTACTGGGCAGAACAACACACAACACAACACAACCTGGCATAAACACAGCCTGCAGGGCCCCGTTACTGGGCAGAACAACACACAACACAACACAACCTGGCATAAACACAGCCTGCAGGGCCCCATTACTGGGCAGAACAACACACAACACAACACAACCTGGCATAAACACAGCCTGCAGGGCCTCGTTACTGGGCAGAACAACACACAACACAACACAACCTGGCATAAACACAGCCTGCAGGGCCTCGTTACTGGGCAGAACAACACAACACAACCTGGCATAAACACAGCCTGCAGGGCCTCGTTACTGGGCAGAACAACACACAACACAACACAACCTGGCATAAACACAGCCTGCAGGGCCCCGTTACTGGGCAGAACAACACACAACACAACACAACACAACCTGGCATAAACACAGCCTGCAGGGCCCCGTTACTGGGCAGAACAACACACAACACAACACAACCTGGCATAAACACAGCCTGCAGGGCCTCGTTACTGGGCAGAACAACACACAACTCAACACAACACAACCTGGCATAAACACAGCCTGCAGGGCCCCGTTACTGGGCAGAACAACACACAACACAACACAACCTGGCATAAACACAGCCTGCAGGGCCTCGTTACTGGGCAGAACAACACACAACACAACACAACCTGGCATAAACACAGCCTGCAGGGCCTCGTTACTGGGCAGAACAACACACAACACAACACAACCTGGCATAAACACAGCCTGCAGGGCCCCGTTACTGGGCAGAACAACACACAACACAACACAACCTGGCATAAACACAGCCTGCAGGGCCCCGTTACTGGGCAGAACAACACACAACACAACACAACCTGGCATAAACACAGCCTGCAGGGCCCCGTTACTGGGCAGAACAACACACAACACAACACAACCTGGCATAAACACAGCCTGCAGGGCCTCGTTACTGGGCAGAACAACACACAACACAACACAACCTGGCATAAACACAGCCTGCAGGGCCTCGTTACTGGGCAGAACAACACACAACACAACACAACCTGGCATAAACACAGCCTGCAGGGCCCCATTACTGGGCAGAACAACACACAACACAACACAACCTGGCATAAACACAGCCTGCAGGGCCTCGTTACTGGGCAGAACAACACAACACAACCTGGCATAAACACAGCCTGCAGGGCCTCGTTACTGGGCAGAACAACACAACACAACCTGGCATAAACACAGCCTGCAGGGCCCCGTTACTGGGCAGAACAACACACAACACAACACAACCTGGCATAAACACAGCCTGCAGGGCCCCATTACTGGGCAGAACAACACACAACACAACACAACCTGGCATAAACACAGCCTGCAGGGCCTCGTTACTGGGCAGAACAACACACAACACAACACAACACAACACAACACAACCTGGCATAAACACAGCCTGCAGGGCCCCGTTACTGGGCAGAACAACACACAACACAACACAACCTGGCATAAACACAGCCTGCAGGGCCCCGTTACTGGGCAGAACAACACACAACACAACACAACCTGGCATAAACACAGCCTGCAGGGCCCCGTTACTGGGCAGAACAACACACAACACAACACAACCTGGCATAAACACAGCCTGCAGGGCCCCGTTACTGGGCAGAACAACACACAACATAACACAACCTGGCATAAACACAGCCTGCAGGGCCTCGTTACTGGGCAGAACAACACACAACACAACACAACCTGGCATAAACACAGCCTGCAGGGCCTCGTTACTGGGCAGAACAACACACAACACAACACAACCTGGCATAAACACAGCCTGCAGGGCCTCGTTACTGGGCAGAACAACACACAACACAACACAACCTGGCATAAACACAGCCTGCAGGGCCCCGTTACTGGGCAGAACAACACACAACACAACACAACCTGGCATAAGCACAGCCTGCAGGGCCCCATTACTGGGCAGAACAACACAACACACACCTGTAACAACTTCGACCCAGTTCAGTTCGCTTTGGACTCCCTAAGACCTAGGTCAGAATGTATCAAGCATCTCAGAGGAGTGCTGATTTAGGATCAGTTTTGCCTGATACTCTGAGATGTTTGGTACATATGGTCCCTGATCCCAAAGTTAGCGTGACACCGAAATCTGGACTGTACATCAAATAGTGTTTTATTATGAAAAACACATACAATTGGATTGAATGATTTGGTACAATGATGTTATGATTTGCCACGGAAACGCATTCTGACAGTTTGTCTGTTTTGCTATTGGCTGACAATGATTCTGTGACTGGCAGTGGTAGAAAAGAGTTTGTTTGGCCTCCCGGGTGGCGCAGAGGTCTAAGACACTGCACCGCAGAGCTAGCTGTGCCACCAGAGACTCTGGGTTCGAGCCCAGGCTCTGTCGCAGCCGGCCGCGACCGGGAGGCCCATGGGGCGATGCACAATTGGCCCAGTGTCGTCCGGGTTAGGGAGGGTTTGGCCGGTAGTGATATCCTTGTCTCATCGCGCACTAGCAACTCCTGTGGCGGGGCGGGCGCAGTACACGCTGACCGGGTCGCTAGGTGTACAGTGTTTCCTCCGACACATTGGTGCGGCTGGCTTCCGGGTTGGAGGCGCGCTGTGTTAAGAAGCTGTGCGGCTTGGTTGGGTTGTGTTTCGGAGGACGCATGGCTCTCGACCTTCGCCTCTCCCGAGTCCGTACGGGAGTTGCAGCGATGAGACAAGACAGTAACTACTAACAATTGGATACCACGAAATTGGGGAGAAAAAGGGCATAAAAAAAAAAGAATTAAAAAAAAGAAAAAGAAAAGAGTTAGTTTTGGGAGGGAGGTTGACTGACAGACCTTGGGTTAGGGACAGACTGCGCTGCTGTACCTGGACATCAGTCCATATCAGAATAGTCATCATTGAACAATGACTATACTGTAACAGTGACGCCATTAAGTTTAAGTTGAGTTTCACTGGGTTGATTATGTGATATAATAGAATTGATATGTTGAAATAACGGGATAGCTTTATGATATAGTGTCTGTTATTATTAGCCTGGCCCCAGATCAGTCTGTCCTGCTTGGATAGCTTTATGATATAGTGTCTGTTATTATTAGCCTGGCCCCAGATCAGTCTGTTCTGCTTGGATAGCTTTATGATATAGTGTCTGTTATTATTAGTCTGGCTCCAGATCAGTCTGTTCTGCTCGGATAGCTTTATGATATAGTGTCTGTTATTATTAGTCTGGCCCCAGATCAGTCTGTTCTGCTTGGATAGCTTTATGATATAGTGTCTGTTATTATTAGCCTGGCCCCAGATCAGTCTGTCCTGCTTGGATAGCTTTATGATATAGTGTCTGTTATTATTAGTCTGGCTCCAGATCAGTCTGTTCTGCTTGGATAGCTTTATGATATAGTGTCTGTTATTATTAGCCTGGCCCCAGATCAGTCTGTCCTGCTTGGATAGCTTTATGATATACTGAGGGTTAGGGCCTTAGAGTCAGGTTAGGTTTATCTGTATACTGAAAACAATGGTCGTTGGTGCTACTGCTAACATACATTCTAGTGTGTGTGTGTGTGTGTGTGTGTGTGTGTGTGTGTGTGTGTGTGTGTGTGTGTGTGTGTGTGTGTGTGTGTGTGTGTGTGTGTGTGTGTGTGTGTGTGTGTGTGTGTGTGTGTGTGTGTTTATTTGTGTGCATGTGTATTTTTGTATATTTCTGTGTACGTGTTTAACAAAGTTAAGAAAGTATCATAAAATCACTCCACAGCTAGCTTGAAATGTCACGGATAGAACTATCCAATTGTTAACTTTTGGGTGGCTCAACCTGTTGGAACGTTGTCAAGGAGGGCGGTGTGTTAGCAAAGTATCGATTTATTGCCTACCTCCTCATGCCTTTTGCACACATTGTATATAGATTCTCTTTTTTTCTACCATGTTATTGACTTGTTTATTGTTTACTCCATGTGTAACTCTGTGTTGTTGTCTGTTCACACTGCTATGCTTTATCTTGGCCAGGTCGCAGTTGCAAATGAGAACTTGTTCTCAACTAGCCTACCTGGTTAAATAAAGGTGAAAAAAAATAAAAAATAAATAAATAAATAAATAAAAAAGTAGAGGAGGTCCCAAGTTCCAGCCATGTAAATCAAATCAAATCAAATTTTATTTGTCACATACACATGGTTAGCAGATGTTAATGCGAGTGTAGCGAAATGCTTGTGCTTCTAGTTCCGACAATGCAGTAATAACCAACAAGTAATCTAACCTAACAATTCCACAACTACTACCTTATACACACAAGTGTAAAGGGATAAAGAATATGTACATAAAGATATATGAATGAGTGATGGTACAGAACGGCATAGGCAAGATGCAGTAGATGGTATAGAGTACAGTATATACATATGAGATGAGTAATGTAGGGTATGTAAACATAAAGTGGCATAGTTTAAAGTGGCTAGTGATACATGTATTACATAAAGATGGCAAGATGCAGTAGATGATATAGAGTACAGTATATACATATACATATGAGATGAGTAATGTAGGGTATGTAAACATTATATTAAGTGGCATTGTTTAAAGTGGCTAGTGGTACATTTTTACATAATTTCCATCAATTCCCATTATTAAAGTGGCTGGAGTTGAGTCAGTATGTTGGCAGCGGCGACTAAATGTTAGTGGTGGCTGTTTAACAGTCTGATGGCCTTGAGATAGAAGCTGTTTTTCAGTCTCTCGGTCCCTGCTTTGATGCACCTGTACTGACCTCGCCTTCTGGATGATAACGGGGTGAACAGGCAGTGGCTCGGGTAGTTGTTGTCCTTGATGATCTTTATGGCCTTCCTGTGACATCGGGTGGTGTAGGTGTCCTGGAGGGCAGGTAGTTTGCCCCCGGTGATGCGTTGTGCAGACCTCACTACCCTCTGGAGAGCCTTGCGGTTGTGGGCGGAGCAGTTGCCGTACCAGGCGGTGATACAGCCCGACAGGATGCTCTCGATTGTGCATCTGTAGAAGTTTGTGAGTGCTTTTGGTGACAAGCCGAATTTCTTCAGCCTCCTGAGGTTGAAGAGGCGCTGCTGCGCCTTCTTCACAACGCTGTCTGTGTGGGTGGACCAATTCAGTTTGTCCGTGATGTGTACACCGAGGAACTTAAAACTTTCCACCTTCTCCACTACTGTCCCGTCGATGTGGATAGGGGGGTGCTCCCTCTGCTGTTTCCTGAAGTCCACAATCATCTCCTTTGTTTTTTTGACGTTGAGTGTGAGGTTATTTCCTGACACCACACTCCGAGGGCCCTCACCTCCTCCCTGTAGGCCGTCTCGTCGTTGTTGGTAATCAAGCCTACCACTGTAGTGTCGTCCGCAAACTTGATGATTGAGTTGGAGGCGTGCATGGCCACGCAGTCGTGGGTGAACAGGGAGTACAGGAGCGGGCTCAGAACGCACCCTTGTGGGGCCCCGGTGTTGAGGATCAGCGGGGTGGAGATGTTGTTACCTACCCTCACCACCTGGGGGCGGCCCGTCAGGAAGTCCAGGACCCAGTTGCACAGGGCGGGGTCGAGACCCAGGGTCTCGAGCTTGATGACGAGTTTGGAGGGTACTATGGTGTTAAATGCTGAGCTGTAGTCGATGAGCAGCATTCTCACATAGGTATTCCTCTTGTCCAGATGGGTTAGGGCAGTGTGCAGTGTGGTTGCGATTGCGTCGTCTGTGGACCTATTGGGTCGGTAAGCAAATTGGAGTGGGTCTAGGGTGTCAGGTAGGGTGGAGGTGATATGGTCCTTGACTAGTCTCTCAAAGCACTTCATGATGACGGAAGTGAGTGCTACGGGGCGGTAGTCGTTTAGCTCAGTTACCTTAGCTTTCTTGGGAACAGGAACAATGGTGGCCCTCTTGAAGCATGTGGGAACAGCAGACTGGGATAAGGATTGATTGAATATGTCCTTAAACACACCAGCCAGCTGGTCTGCGCATGCTCTGAGGACGCGGCTGGGAATGCCGTCTGGGCCTGCAGCCTTGCGCGGGTTAACACGCTTAAATGTTTTACTCACCTCGGCTGCAGTGAAGGAGAGCCCGCAGGTTTTGGTAGCGGGCCGTGTCAGTGGCACTGTATTGTCCTCAAAGCGAGCAAAAAAGTTATTTAGCCTGTCTGGGAGCAAGACATCCTGGTCCGCGACGGGGCTGGTTTTCTTTTTGTAATCCGTGATTGACTGTAGACCCTGCCACATACCTCTTGTGTCTGAGCTGTTGAATTGCGACTCTACTTTGTCTCTATACTGGGACTTAGCTTGTTTGATTGCCTTGCGGAGAGAATAGCTACACTGTTTGTATTCGGTCATGTTTCCGGTCACCTTGCCCTGGTTAAAAGCAGTGGTTCGCGCTTTCAGTTTCACGCGAATGCTGCCATCAATCCACGGATTCTGGTTTGGGAATGTTTTAATTGTTGCTGTGGGTACGACATCGTCAATGCACTTTCTAATGAACTCGCTCACCGAATCAGCGTATTCGTCAATATTGTTGTTGGACGCAATGCGGAACATATCCCAATCCACGTGATCGAAGCAGTCTTGAAGCGTGGAATCAGATTGGTCGGACCAGCGTTGAACAGACCTGAGCGAGGGAGCTTGTTGTTTTAGTTTCTGTTTGTAGGCTGGAAGCAACAAAATGGAGTCGTGGTCAGCTTTTCCGAAAGGAGGGCGGGGGAGGGCCTTATATGCGTCGCGGAAGTTAGTATAACAATGATCCAAGGTTTTACCAGCCCTGGTAGCACAATCGATATGCTGATAGAATTTAGGGAGTTTTGTTTTCAGATTAGCCTTGTTAAAATCCCCAGCTACGATGAATGCAGCCTCAGGGTGTGTGGTTTCCAGTTTACAAAGAGTCAGATAAAGTTCGTTCAGGGCCATCGATGTGTCTGCTTGGGGGGGAATATATACGGCTGTGATTATAATCGAAGAGAATTCCCTTGGTAGATAATGCGGTCGACATTTGATTGTGAGGAATTCTAGATCAGGTGAACAGAATGACTTGAGTTCCTGTATGTTGTTATGATCACACCACGTCTCGTTAATCATAAGGCATACACCCCCGCCCCTCTTCTTACCAGAAAGATGTTTGTTTCTGTCGGCGCGATGCGTGAAGAAACCAGCTGGCTGCACCGACTCTGTTAGCGTCTCTTGAGTGAGCCATGTTTCCGTGAAGCAGAGAACGTTACAATCTCTGATGTCTCTCTGGAATATTACCCTTGCTCGGATTTCATCAACCTTATTGTCAAGAAGCTGGACATTGGCGAGTAGTATGCTAGGGAGTGGAGCGCGATGTGCCCGTCTCCGAAGCCTGACCAGGAGACCGCTTCGTTTGCCCCTTTTACGGCGTCGCTTAGGGTCGCCGGCTGGGATCAGATCCATTGTATTGGGTGGAAGGCAAAACACTGGATCCGCTTCGGGAAAGTCATATTCCTGGTTGTAACGATGGTGAGTTGACGTTGCTCTTATATTCATTAGTTCCTCCCGACTGTATGTAATGAAACCTAAGATTACCTGGGGTACCAATGTAAGGAATAACACATAAAAAAACTAAATACTGCATATTTTCCTAGGAACGCGAAGCGAGGAGGCCATCTCGGTCGGCGCCGGAAGTTGTGATGATGTATGAGCTGAATCAGGGGGAAGTGGCCCTCACTAAGCAAGCAGCGTGATGTCCGTAACAAGTGTGTGTGTGTTTGTTACCTGTAGATTACTCCATGTTGGTGAAGGAACATGAGGGCAGAAGTGACTTCGGCGGCATAGAAGCGAGAGCGCGTCTCGTCAAACTTCCTGGAGCGCTGGATCTGAAACATCAGGTCTCCTCCATTTACATACTCCATCACAAAGAACAGACGGTCCTGGAGAAGGAGGGAGAGATGAAGAGAGACAAGAAAAAGAGTTATACCCTTTTCACCCATTGATAAAAAAACGAACTATAACGACAATAGAATAGTTTCTACTTCTATAAATCAGCCTCAAAGAATGAAGAGTTAATCAGATTGCATTATGAAAAGTTGATTTTTACCAGTTATCATGTAGATCAATAATTCAGCTCAATAAAGATTGAACTGTAGTTTATTGATAGTGTGATCCTCTGAGCATAACCAGTATTGTCCATCTGCATTAGTGCATATATTAAAATAGCCTTATCCCTGCATTACCCCGTCCACCTTCACAAAGAATTGTGGTACTTATGGTCAGCAATCAATACCTGTCACTAAGGCTAAGCTCTCCACCCCACTTCACCCTCCCCTCCCATCCCCACCCAACCTGACACCACAAACTACAGTCCTGTATTACTGACACCCCACCTACAGTACTGTATTACTGACACCCCACCTACAGTACTGTATTACTGACACCACAAACTACAGTCCTGTAACACTGACACCCCACCTACAGTACTGTATTACTGACACCCCACCTACAGTACTGTATTACTGACACCCCACCTACAGTACTGTATTACTGACACCCCACCTACAGTACTGTATTACTGACACCCCACCTACAGTACTGTATTACTGACATCCCACCTACAGTACTGTATTACTGACACCCCACCTTCAGTACTGTATTACTGACACCCCACCTACAGTACTGTATTACTGACACCCCACCTTCAGTACTGTATTACTGAAACCCCACCTACAGTACTGTATTACTGACACCCCACCTACAGTACTGTATTACTGACACCACAAACTACAGTCCTTTATTACTGACACCCCACCTACAGAGTCTCAATCTGGTTGTTTATTGAAGGCCATTAAAGTGAATATGAAGGATATTCCCCAGAGTTCTAGTATAGGAAATGAGCCAGATATTTTCTCAAATTTCAGCCCTTTATCACATCATCAGTTGTCACAAAGTGATACTTGGCCTAAACCCCAAAGAGTGTCTCTGAATCAATGAGATAATTGTGGTTTAGTGGATTAAGAAGCATGAGGAGACTAGAATTCTTGGTGTTACAATAGCGTACGTGTAACACTTGGCCTCTGCTTCACTGACTGCACGCTTGAACTATACAACAGGAGAAGAGAAGCTCCACTCTCACACGGCTAGGGGAATGGTAGACTCCCCTCTCACACTGCTAGGGGAATGGTAGGCTCCTCTCTCACACTGCTAGGGGAATGGTAGGCTCCCCTCTCAAAGTACTAGGGGAATGGTGGACTCCCCTCTCACGCAGCTAGGGGAATGGTAGGCTCCCCTCTCACAGTACTAGGGGAATGGTAGGCTCCCCTCTCACAGTACTAGGGGAATGGTAGGCTCCCCTCTCACACTGCTAGGGTAATGGTAGGCTCCCCTCTCACAGTACTAGGGGAATGGTGGACTCCCCTCTCACACAGCTAGGGGAATGGTAGGCTCCCCTCTCACAGTACTAGGGGAATGGTAGACTCCCCTCTCACAGTACTAGGGGAATGGTAGGCTCCCCTCTCACACTGCTAGGGGAATGGTAGGCTCCCCTCTCACACTGCTAGGGGAATGGTAGGCTCCCCTCTCACAGTACTAGGGGAATGGTGGACTCCCCTCTCACACTGCTAGGGGAATGGTAGACTCCCCTCTCACACTGCTAGGGGAATGGTAGGCTCCTCTCTCACACTGCTAGGGTAATGGTAGGCTCCACTCTCGCACTGGTAGGGGAATGGTAGACTCCCCTCTCACACTGCTAGGGGAATGGTAGGTTCCTCTCTCATACTGCTAGGGGAATGGTAGACTCCCCTCTCACACTGCTAGGGGAATGGTAGGTTCCTCTCTCACACTGCTAGGGGAATGGTAGACTCCCCTCTCACACTGCTAGGGTAATGGTAGGTTCCCCTCATTTGGTTGTTAATTCTACATTCAGTAAGACATGAGGGGATGGTTAGATGTGGTAAAGCATTGTTACAGTGTAAACTGGGGTGAAAAGTGGTAAAGAATTATTACAGTGTAAACTGGGGTGAAATGTGGTAAAGCATTATTACATTGTAAACTGGGGTGAAATGTGGTAAAGCATTATTACATTGTAAACTGGGGTGAAATGTGGTAAAGCATTATTACAGTGTAACCTGGGGTGAAATGTGGTAAAGCATTATTACAGTGTAAACTGGGGTGAAATGTGGTAAAGCATTATTACATTGTAAACTGGGGTGAAATGTGGTAAAGCATTATTACAGTGTAAACTGGGGTGAAATGTGGTAAAGCATTATTACATTGTAAACTGGGGTGAAATGTGGTAAAGCATTATTACAGTGTAAACTGGGGTGAAATGTGGTAAAGCATTATTACAGTGTAAACTGGGGTGAAATGTGGTAAAGCATTATTACATTGTAAACTGGGGTGAAATGTGGTAAAGCATTATTACATTGTAAACTGGGGTGAAATGTGGTAAAGCATTATTACAGTGTAAACTGGGATGAAATGTGGTAAAGCATTATTACAGTGTAAACTGGGGTGAAATGTGGTAAAGCATTATTACATTGTAAACTGGGGTGAAATGTGGTAAAGCATTATTACAGTGTAAACTGGGGTGAAATGTGGTAAAGCATTATTACAGTGTAAACTGCTCATGGGTGCTGCGCTGTGGCTGCAGTCTGCTACAGCCTCTCCACCTTAATGTGTATATTTGTGTGTTTATCAGAAGAGTTGGGTATCTGCCTTCCTCCCAGTCTTCCTCTAGTAGATGTTGTCCAGTAAACTAATGTTCTGTCCAGTAAACTAATGTTGTGCTCTGTCTTTGACATTGATCAATTTAGGACATTGATCAATTTAGCAATTTAGTGTACTCAGTATTTCATTAAAGCCATACAACTCTCTGAACAGTTATTGAAAGTATTTTTCTAGGCTGAAGGAGTTTGTCTAGCAGTCCACCTCAGCACTATTCTCTTTCTGAAAGCGAATTGAAACAGGATGCTGAAATAGTTTGTTTAAATGTGCCCCGAGTCACAGCAAGTCCCACCCAATCAAACGTGAATAAATATTTCCTGCTTCTAATTAGAAATGTACAGATAATAGCTTCCATCGCAGACACAGATAAAATTCAAGATGGCCGCCAGGACCCAACAATATGGGCCTGTCTGTGTGTGTCTGTGTTTGTCTGTGTGTGTGTGTCTGCGTGTTTGTGTGTGTGTCAGACATGCCTGTCTGGGTCACCCCACCATACAGTGCAAGAAGGATCCAGTCTGAACATGCTCTTTATGTAACCGACTACACACACACACACACACACACACACACACACACACACACACACACACACACACACACACACACACACACACACACACACAAACACACACACACACACACACACACACACACACACACACACACACACACACACACACACACACACACACACACATACACATACACAAAAAAACACACAAACACTCACAGACACACACACACAATCCATAATGAATAAACAAATCTTTTCAAGAGATATGTTACTTAACAATTACAAAGAAAGGGAGATGGTAAGGTCGGTATGGTCATGAATGGTTTCATTCCATGTTTTCACAAGCATTAGCATTATCATTATCATTTCAGTGAAGAGCGCATTGTGTGGTCCTGGACACAGCTCTAGAATGTTGATCCTTAAGCCCAGAACATCAGGCTGACCCCACTCACTGTACCACATACTCACCGGCCAGAGGGATTCACACACACGCACAGACACGCACAGACACACAGACACACGCACACACATTAACACACACTGGCACAAACAGTGGCAAAGACAGTGTAATTAAATCACACACAAACACTCACACACACACACTCACAGACACAAACACTCACACACTCACACACACACACACACACACACACACACACACACACACACACACACACACACACACACACACACACACACACACACACACACACACACACACACACACACACACACACACACACACACACACACACACACACAGACACAACATTACCAAGAAGCTGTCAATCCCCAGCAGGAGAGAGTGTTCTTTTCTAAGGTCGTCGTTAGCTGAGACATTTCGGTGTTCTGGGGAATCAAAAACAAACTGCCTTTTCTGACAAATCTCTCTTTACATCCCAGGAATCATGACACCATCTCTCTCTCCATCTCTCTCAAATGTTTTATATTTGTGTCCAAATTGTCCATGAGTTTCTAGTAGATAGACCATATGGTTCAAGAGAAAATGTCCTAATTAATAAAAAAAAACAATCTAATCAACAATGACAACAAATACGTGGAAAAATAAATACAAGTGTGTGGAAAAAACATAAAGGATATTTCATGCTGAAACCCTCATATTAAACTCCAATGGTGTTCACAAAGTTTTTTATGTTGATATATTTACCTTTTTTTAACTAGACAAGACAGTTAAGAACAAATTCTTATTTACAATGACGGACTACCCTGGTTAAACCATAACCTGGACGACGCTGGGCCAATGGTGCGCCGCCCTATGGGACTCCCAATCCGGCCGGTTGTGATATAGCCTGGAATCGAACCAGGGTCTGTAGTGACGCCTCTAGCACTGAGATGCAGTTCCTTAGACCCCGGTGCCACTTGGGAGCCCCAAAGTTTATGGTTAATATTTAGGATAACATTTCGCAGCTTTGCCATACATTTTTTAAATAAAAAAATCATGTCATTTAATTATTTAATATTATTATGCATGTGTTAAGGCCACACAGAGGGCCAGAGAACATTACAGATGGCTGAAGTACCTAAAAAGGCCACTATATAGATGTCTTGTGATTACAATGATGACAAAGATTACAAAAAAATCCTTGAAACATACACAAATTGTGGTCGTTTACTGGTAAATTTAGAACGTTTCCAGTAATGTACTCTCCATTTCCAACCCTAATGATGACCTTAAGACACATACAGTGTATTGTATTATTTATGAGTCTATTTGTCACGCCCTGGCCTTAGTATTCTTTGTTTTCTTTATGTTTTTTAGTTAGGTCAGGGTGTGACATGGGGAATGTATGTGTTTTGTAGTGTCTAGGGGTGTTGTATGTGTATGGGGCAGAGAAGAGTGTAGTTGTCTAGTTATGTCTATGGCTGCCTAGATTGGTTCTCAATCAGAGACAGCTGTCATTCATTGTCTCTGATTGGGAGCCATATTTAAGGCAGCCATAGGCAGTAGGCTTTTGTGGGTAGTTGTCTATGTTGTACATTTGTAGCTTGTGATTGCACTTACGTCTTTAGCTTCACGATCGTTTGTTGGTTTGTTTCGTTTTGTAATAGTGTTCGTTACTTGTTTTTCCCTCTTCTAAATAAAGAGATGTATTTTGCACACGCTGCGCCTTGGTCCACTCTCTCTCACGAAGACGATCGTGACAGAACTACCCACCAACCATGGATCAAGCAGCGTGAGAGGAACCAACAACAGCGGCAAAGAAACCAGGACTCGTGGACATGGGAGGAAATATTGGACGGAAAGGGACCCTGGGCTCAACCAGGAGAATATCGCCGCCCCAAAGCTGAGCTGGAGGCAGCGAAAGCAGAGAGGCGGCGATATGAGGAGGCAGCACGGAAACAAGGCTGGAAGCCCGTAAGTCAAACCCAAACATTTCTTGGGGGGGGGCTCTCGGGTAGTTTAGTTGGGTCAGTCGGGAGACGTGAGCCAACTCCTCCTGCTTATCGTAAGGAGCCGGTGAGGGCGGATTTGGAGGTGAGTGACGCAGAGACAGTAAAGTAGTTAATGGAGAAATTGGAGGAGAGAGTTATGAGGGATGTACTGGTTTGGTGCGTGAGGCACGGCATCCGTCCGAATGAACGTGTTGGTGAGTTAATGTCACCGGGAACAGCTCTTCATACTCGTCCTGAGGTGCGTGCTAGCCGTCTGGTTAAGACAGTGCCTACAGCACGCACAAAGCCTCCTGTGCGTCTCCAGAGTCCTGTGTGTCCTGTTACTGCTCCTCGCAATAGCCCTGTGGTGCGTGTCCCCAGCCCAGTACCACCAGTGCTGACACCACGCACTAAGCCTCCTGTGCCTCTCCAGAGCCCTGTTCCTTCTCCACGCACTCTCCCTGTGGTGCGTGTATCCAGCCCAGTGCCTCCAGTTCCGGCACCACGCACCAAGCCTCATGTGCGTCTCCAGAGCCCTGTACGCACTGTTCCTTCTCCCCGTACTCGCCCTGATGTGCGTGCCCTCAGCCCGGTACCACCAGTGCCGGTACCACGCACCAGGCCTATAGTACGCCTTGAGAGTCAGTGTGCCCTGTTGTTGTTCCCCGCACTAGCCTGAAGGTGCGTGTCTTTAGCCCGGTACCTCCAGTTCCGGTACCACGCACCAGGCCTACAGTGCGTCTCAGCCGGCCAGAGTCTGCCGTCTGGCCAGCGGCGCCTGAACTGCCCGTCTGCCCAACGGCGCCTGAACTGCCCGTCTGCCCAACGGCGCCTGAACTGCCCGTCTGCCCAACGGCACCTGAACTGCCCGTCTGCCCAACGGCGCCTGAACTGCCCGTCTGCCCAACGCCGTCTGAACTGTCCGTCTGCCAAGCGCCGCATGAACTGCCCGTCTGTACTGAGCCTTCAAAGCCGCCCGTCTGCCATGAGCCTGCAAAGCTGCCCGTCTGCCATGAGCCTTCAGAGCCGTCCGCCAGACAGGAGCCGCTAGAGCCGTCCGCCAGACAGGAGCCGCTAGAGCCTTCCGCCAGACAGGATCAGCCAGAGCCTTCCGCCAGACAGGATCAGCCAGAGCCTTCCGCCAGACAGGATCAGCCAGAGCCTTCCGCCAGACAGGATCAGCCAGAGCCTTCCGGCAGACATGACCAGCCAGAGCCGTCAGCGAGCCATGACCAGCCAGAGCCGTCAGCGAGCCATGACCAGCCAGAGCCGTCAGCGAGCCATGACCAGCCAGAGCCGTCAGCGAGCCATGACCAGCCAGAGCCGTCAGCGAGCCATGACCAGCCAGAGCCGTCATCCAGCCATGACCAGCCAGAGCCGTCATCCAGCCATGACCAGCCAGCGCCGTCATCCAGCCATGACCAGCCAGCGCCGTCATCCAGCCATGACCAGCCAGAGCCGTCATCCAGCCATGACCAGCCAGAGCCGTCATCCAGCATAGAGCCGTCATCCAGCCATGACCAGCCAGAGCCGTCATCCAGCCATGACCAGCCAGAGCCGTCATCCAGCATAGAGCCAGCCAGCCAGGATCCGCCAGAGCCAGCCAGCCAGGATCCGCCAGAGCCAGCCAGCCAGGATCCGCCAGAGCCAGCCAGCCAGGATCCGCCAGAGCCAGCCAGCCAGGATCCGCCAGTCAATCAGGTGTTGCCTCTCATTCTGGTGTTGCCCCTCATTCTGGTGTTGCCCCTCATTCTGGTGTTGCCCCTCATTCTGGTGCTGCCCCTCATTCCGGTGCTGCCCCTCATTCCGGTGCTGCCCCTCAGTCCGGTGCTGCCCCTTAGTCCGGTGCTGCCCCTTAGTCCGGTGGGGTTTATTTGGAGGGTGGCCATTTGGAGGAGGCTACCTAAGCGGGTATTGACAATGGTGGAGTGGGGGCCACGTCCCGCACCCGAGCCGCCGCCATGATGGGGCCCACCCCGGACCCTCCCCTTTCTATTTCAGGTTGTGCGGTCGGAGTCCGCACCTTTGGGGGGGGGGGGGGGGGGGGTACTGTCACGCCCTGGCCTTAGTATTCTTTGTTTTCTTTATGTTTTTTAGTTAGGTCAGGGTGTGACATGGGGAATGTATGTGTTTTGTAGTGTCTAGGGGTGTTGTATGTGTATGGGGCAGAGAAGAGTGTAGTTGTCTAGTTATGTCTATGGCTGCCTAGATTGGTTCTCAATCAGAGACAGCTGTCATTCATTGTCTCTGATTGGGAGCCATATTTAAGGCAGCCATAGGCAGTAGGCTTTTGTGGGTAGTTGTCTATGTTGTACGTTTGTAGCTTGTGATTGCACTTACGTCTTTAGCTTCACGATCGTTTGTTGGTTTGTTTCGTTTTGTAATAGTGTTCGTTGCGTGTTTTTCCCTCTTCTAAATAAAGAGATGTATTTTGCACACGCTGCGCCTTGGTCCACTCTCTCTCACGAAGACGATCGTGACACTATTAGTTATAAGAAATACAAGTCCCCTCTCTTTGTGTGAAACCCCTTGGCAAACAAACGTTTGTCGACAAGGATGCACTCAAAGTAAAAGACATACATGTAGAACAGCCATACAAAGGCCATATATAGCAACAATGTTCCATGTGCTGAACCAATCAGAAAGTCATTACAGCCAACAGAGAATCCTGTCTATATCCAGTTTGGGCCAAAGGCCCTCCAGGATACAAACTCACACAGATAGCAGTGTGTATGTGTGTGTGTATGTTACAAGTTTTACTATATTTGTGAGTCCAAAAGTCCTCACAAGTATAGTAAACCAAAAAACATTTCTGAGAAGTGAGGACAATTTGCTGGTCCTCACTTGTAAAAAGGCTATTTTAGGCTTAGGGGTTAGGTTTACACTCTTAGAAAAAAAGGTTTTCAAAAGGGTTCTTTGGCCGTCCCCATAGGAGAACCTTTTTGGTTCCAGGTAGAACCCTTTTTGGTTTCATGTAGAACCCCCAACAATCTTGTGGTACAGCGATTCACTAAAATAAGTTGAAGGAAGCGAGAGCGATGGAGATAGAGAGATGATGTACTGCTTGGACAGACAGATGTCCTCCTCTGCTGTGGCTCAACCCTCCATGGCTGTTCTCCCTAAACACACACACACACATGTTCCCACGTTCCCCATTGCTGGGGTCAGCCAGGAAGGGCGGAGTCAGGCAGAGAAGTCTAATGGGTAAGAGGAGCCACAGAGCCTTAAAATGGGACACTTGGATGTGAGCATAACCACAGTGTAACAACGATGTCCCTATGAACACATTCTGAACCAACAGTAACACTATCATTAATGACCGGTTGACCGTAGAGTGACCATACAAATTACTAAAGATAGAACACACATTCAATTCAGTTAATGGAAGACTCTCCAGTCATGGAACAGTCTCAATCACAACAAATGAAGACAAAGTACCTCTGCCAACGATCATGCTCTGCAGCTTATCTTTCATCATTACAGGAAAGTACGTGTGTGTGTGTGTGTGTGTGTGTGTGTGTGTGTGTGTGTGTGTGTGTCTGTAGCTCGTCCAGCATGCGGCTGTGTTTTGGTGATGGCGAGGCTCCTATTTGACTGTCTGCACAGCTGTCAGGAAGAGGAGAACTACAATCAACCGCCACAATTAATGGAGTAAAAACCGAGAATCAACCTGTGGGAGGGCTGCCAAGTCACCTCCAACCCAGAGTCAGGCTCCAGGGCCCAGCTAAGGGCCTAGAGAAGGCCCATTCACTCACTGATGCCTTTAAGAGAGAATGAGGGGAATGAGAGAGAACAAAGGTGAGGGGAATTCCAAGAACTAGGTGGCAGGACTGCTGTGTCTTTTCATAGGCTCCAATAATGAACAGTTGTCTGAATTGGATCTCCCAAAGGAGGTAGTAATGTGGGATTGTGTCTGTATTCTAGCAGATCTTATGAGCCTGTTAGTCTCTTCCTTCTAGCTCTCTCTCTCTCTCTCTCTCTCTCTCTCTCTCTCTCTCTCTCTCTCTCTCTCTCTCTCTCTCTCTCTCGCAATTCAAATCAAATCAAATCAATTCAAGGGTCTTTATTGGCATGGGAAACATATGTTAACATTGCCAAAGCAAGTGAGGTAGATAATATACAAAAGTGAAATAAACAATAAAAATTAACAGTAAACATTACACTCACAGAAGTTTCAAAAGAATAAAGACATTACAAATGTCATATTATGTATATATCCAGTGTTCTAACAATGTACAAATGGTTAAAGTACAAAAGGGAAAATAAATAAGCATAAATATGGGTTGTATTTACAATGGTGTACAATGATGGTCTCTCTCTCTCTCTCTCCCTATCTTACACTACCTCTTTCTCTCCCTCCATCTTACTCTCCCTCTTTTTCTCCCTCCCTCGCTCTCTTTCTCTCCCTCTCTTTCTCTCTCTCCCTCCCTCGCTCTCTTTCTCTCCCTCTCTTTCTCTCTTTCTCTCCCACTCTCTCACACTGTCTTACTCAAGGCTGACTTGGTGTGTCTGATAATCCCTTCCTTATAATTCTCTCTCCCTTCCTCCATCCCTCCCTCCCCCCCCCCCGCCCGCCCGCCCAACCCGCCCGCCCGCCCGCCCTCCCTCTATCTCTTTCTCTCTTGCTCATGCACTCTCTCTTTTCCTGTCCCTTTCTCTCTGTACTTCAGCATAAGCAGCTATACGGGGCCTAAGCTCTGCATAAAACTCTTGTATAACGTTATTTACATTTGAGTGGTAATTAGGCTTATAAGGGCTGTGATCCTTATGGTGATAAAGACTGGAGCATGGGATTCAGACCATGGGTCGCTAAGAGTTTACGTCTTAAAATCAGTCAATCACCCTTGCGCTGTCTCTCAATCAACACCTGTGATCATTTTACCTTTCTTTGTGTTTGAGGTAATAGTGGGTTGGGGGTGAGAGTAAACGTACGTGCCTTTATGTGTGTGGTAGTTGGGGGGTACATGGCTGTGTTTTGGCCAGGGTCCAGTGATACTGGTGAAGGTACAGCAGACCAGTAGTACACAAACACGCTCGCACACACACACACACACACACACACACACACAACACACGCACACACACAACACACGCACACACACACACACACACACACACTCATACACACCATGCAGGAAACAAGCCAAGACACAAATATCCCATCAGAGGCCTGCTGGTTAATTATCCATTGAGGGAACTTGCAATGGAGCGAAGGAATGAAGAACAAGAGAGAGAAAAGGAGAGTGGGAGAGAGAGAGAGAGAGAGAGAGAAGAGGCAGAGAGAGAGAGAGAGAGAGGCAGAGAGAGAGAGAAGAGGGAGAGAGAGACAGAGACATAGAAGAGGGAGAGAGAGAGAGAGAGCGACACAGAGAGAGAGATACAGGAAGAAAGACTGAGACAGAAAGAGAAGAAGGGAGAGACAGAATATAGAGAGTGACAAATAATGAATTCATGTTTGTACATTCATTCCAACATGCTCTGATGTCTCCTGTCTATCAACTGTATTCTCTGCGAGGCCTTCCCTCTCGCTGGCCTTGCCACATGTCATGATGTAAACCTGTAGTGTGTGGGGCCTTCTGTTTCAACAACCCTATCAGCTCTGCTCACCAAACTCTCTCCAAGGGCCTCATCCCAAATGGCACCCTATTCCCTACATAATGCACCTATTCCCTACAAAGTGTTCCTATTCCCTACATAGTGTACCTATTCCCTATATAGTGCACATCGTCTAAAGTAGTGCATCATATAGGGAATAAGGTCCCCTTTGAGACGCAGCCCCTTTATGACTATAGGACATAATTCTTCTTAATTGATGGGGAACCAATGTTACATAAGGCAGCGGGAGCTGGGGTCATGGTTAAGCGTGACGGTTCCAATGTGAAAATGCAAAGCCATCATGGTCTTCCTGTCCATATTGTGGGGGAGTGGGGATGGAAGGTGGGGGGCAGGGAAAACAGATAGCATATGGAATACACATCAAACCTGATTAGAATCAGGACCCTCTTATGAAATACCTGCAACAATGCCAAACACAAACACCACATTCCTGTCACCTAGACAACTGTAAGGTAAGTGTGTGCTTGTGCATGCATGTGTGCATGTGTGTGTTAGAGAGAGAGAGAGAGAAAAGGGTTATTTATAAACATATTGTTCATCCAATCTTTTTCCTTACTCTTTCACGGTTTGCTTTTTCCAAAATACTATATATATAAATTCCTAAACCCCAGTACTCTAATCCCAACAGCAGGATCAAACCTTGTCTGCTTCATGCCAGTGTGTTCCGTATACATATGTTTGGGTCGTTCCACAAATAGGCTGCCTTTTGTGACCTTCTGACATTATGTGTGTATATTTTGAACCAACATGTTTAACAGGATCACATACATTTGCGCTCTAACTAAACTAAACCATGTTCAAAATTCCAAAGGTAGCGTATTTTAACGTGGAAAACATGTTTGTTATGAAGTTGAGCTCTTTATGATGGCAGGGGCAGCAGGTAACCTAGTGGGGCAGCAGGTAGCCTAGTGGGGCAGCAGGTAACCTAGTGGGGCAGCAGGTAACCTAGTGGGGCTGCAGGTAACCTAGTGGGGCGGCAGGTAACCTAGTGGGGCGGCAGGTAACCTAGTGGGGCGGCAGGTAACCTAGTGGGGCGGCAGGTAACCTAGTGGGGCGGCAGGTAGCCTAGTGGGGCTGCAGGTAACCTAGTGGGGCGGCAGGTAACCTAGTGGGGCGGCAGGTAACCTAGTGGGGCGGCAGGTAACCTAGTGGGGCGGCAGGTAACCTAGTGGGGCGGCAGGTAACCTAGTGGGGCGGCAGGTAGCCTAGTGGGGCGGCAGGTAACCTAGTGGGGCGGCAGGTAACCTAGTGGGGCGGCAGGTAGCCTAGTGGGGCGGCAGGTAGCCTAGTGGGGCGGCAGGTAACCTAGTGGGGCGGCAGGTAACCTAGTGGGGCGGCAGGTAACCTAGTGGAGCGGCAGGTAACCTAGTGGGGCGGCAGGTAACCTAGTGGGGCGGCAGGTAACCTAGTGGGGCTGCAGGTAACCTAGTGGGGCGGCAGGTAACCTAGTGGGGCGGCAGGTAACCTAGTGGGGCGGCAGGTAACCTAGTGGGGCGGCAGGTAGCCTAGTGGGGCGGCAGGTAGCCTAGTGGGGCGGCAGGTAGCCTAGTGGGGCGGCAGGTAACCTAGTGGGGCGGCAGGTAGCCTAGTGGGGCGGCAGGTAACCTAGTGGGGCGGCAGGTAACCTAGTGGGGCGGCAGGTAACCTAGTAGGGCGGCAGGTAACCTAGTGGGGCGGCAGGTAACCTATTGGGGCGGCAGGTAGCCTATTGGGGCGGCAGGTAACCTAGTGGGGCGGCAGGTAACCTAGTGGGGCGGCAGGTAACCTAGTGGGGCGGCAGGTAACCTAGTGGGGCGGCAGGTAACCTAGTGGGGCGGCAGGTAACCTAGTGGGGCGGCAGGTAGCCTAGTGGGGCGGCAGGTAGCCTAGTGGGGCGGCAGGTAACCTAGTGGGGCGGCAGGTAACCTAGTGGGGCGGCAGGTAACCTAGTGGGGCGGCAGGTAACCTAATGGGGCTGCAGGTAACCTAGTGGGGCGGCAGGTAACCTAGTGGGGCGGCAGGTAACCTAGTGGGGCGGCAGGTAACCTAGTGGGGCGGCAGGTAACCTAGTGGGGCGGCAGGTAGCCTAGTGGGGCGGCAGGTAGCCTAGTGGGGCGGCAGGTAACCTAGTGGGGCGGCAGGTAACCTAGTGGGGCGGCAGGTAACCTAGTGGGGCGGCAGGTAACCTAGTGGGGCGGCAGGTAACCTAGTGGGGCGGCAGGTAACCTAGTGGGGCGGCAGGTAACCTAGTGGGGCGGCAGGTAACCTAGTGGGGCGGCAGGTAACCTAGTGGGGCGGCAGGTAACCTAGTGGGGCGGCAGGTAACCTAGTGGGGCGGCAGGTAACCTAGTGGGGCGGCAGGTAACCTAGTGGGGCGGCAGGTAACCTAGTGGGGCGGCATGTAGCCTAGTGGGGCGGCAGGTAACCTAGTGGGGCGGCAGGTAGCCTAGTGGGGCGGCAGGTAGCCTAGTGGGGCGGCAGGTAGCCTAGTGGGGCGGCAGGTAGCCTAGTGGGGCGGCAGGTAACCTAGTGGGGCGGCAGGTAACCTAGTGGGGCGGCAGGTAACCTAGTAGGGCGGCAGGTAACCTAGTGGGGCGGCAGGTAACCTATTGGGGCGGCAGGTAGCCTATTGGGGCGGCAGGTAACCTAGTGGGGCGGCAGGTAACCTAGTGGGGCGGCAGGTAACCTAGTGGGGCGGCAGGTACCCTAGTGGGGCGGCAGGTAACCTAGTGGGGCGGCAGGTAACCTAGTGGGGCGGCAGGTAGCCTAGTGGGGCGGCAGGTAACCTAGTGGGGCGGCAGGTAACCTATTGGGGCGGCAGGTAGCCTAGTGGGGCGGCAGGTAACCTAGTGGGGCGGCAGGTAACCTAGTGGGGCGGCAGGTAGCCTAGTGGGGCGGCAGGTAACCTAGTGGGGCGGCAGGTAGCCTAGTGGGGAGGCAGGTAACCTAGTGGGGCGGCAGGTAACCTAGTGGGGCGGCAGGTAGCCCAGTGGGGCGGCAGGTAACCTAGTGGGGCGGCAGGTAACCTAGTGGGGCGGCAGGTAGCCCAGTGGGGCGGCAGGTAACCCAGTGTGGCGGCAGGTAACCCAGTGGGGCGGCAGGTAACCCAGTGGGGCGGCAGGTAACCCAGTGGGGCGGCAGGTAACCCAGTGGGGCGGCAGGTAGCCTAGTGGGGCGGCAGGTAACCTAATGGGGCGGCAGGTAACCTAGTGGGGCGGCATGTAACCTAGTGGGGCGGCAGGTAACCTAGTGGGGCGGCAGGTAGCCTAGTGGGGCGGCAGGTAACCTAGTGGGGCGGCATGTAGCCTAGTGGGGCGGCAGGTAGCCCAGTGGGGCGGCAGGTAACCCAGTGTGGCGGCAGGTAACCCAGTGGGGCGGCAGGTAACCCAGTGGGGCGGCAGGTAACCCAGTGGGGCGGCAGGTAACCCAGTGGGGCGGCAGGTAACCTAGTGGGGCGGCAGGTAGCCTAGTGGGGCGGCAGGTAACCTAGTGGGGCGGCAGGTAACCTAGAGGGGCGGCAGGTAGCCTAGTGGTTAGAGCGTCGGCCAGTAAGCGAAAGGTTGCTGGATGGAATCCCTGAGCTGACAAGGTAAAAATCTGTCATTCTGCCCCTGAACAAGGAAATTAACCCACTGTTCAAGGAAATTAACCCACTGTTAACCCACTGTTCTATTGGTGGAACAACCCGGTTACCATCCTACTCTATTGGTGTAATGACCCGGTTATCATCCTACACTTTAGGCACTATAGGCATTCTATTGGTGGATGACCCGGTTATCATCCTACACTATAGGCACTCTATTGGTGTAACGACCCGGTTACCATCCTACACTATAGGCACTATAGGCATTCTATTGGTGGATGACCCGGTTATCATCCTACACTATAAGCACTATAGGCACTCTGTTGGTGGAACGACCCGGTTACCATCCGGCACTATAGGCACTATAGGCACTCTATTGGTGGAACGACCAGGTTACCATCCTACACTATAGGTAATCTATTGGTGTAACGACCCGGTTATCATCCTACACTATAGGCATTCTATTGGTGTAACGACCCGGTTACCATCCTACACTATAGGCACTCTATTGGTGGAACGACCCGGTTATCATCCTACACTATAGGCACTCTATTGGTGTAACGACCCGGTTACCATCCTACACTATAGGCACTATAGGCATTCTATTGGTGGATGACCCGGTTATCATCCTACACTATAGGCACTATAGGCACTCTGTTGGTGGAACGACCCGGTTACCATCCGGCACTATAGGCACTATAGGCACTCTATTGGTGGAACGACCAGGTTACCATCCTACACTATAGGTAATCTATTGGTGTAACGACCCGGTTATCATCCTACACTATAGGCATTCTATTGGTGTAACGACCCGGTTACCATCCTACACTATAGGCACTCTATTGGTGTAACGACCCGGTTATCATCCTACACTATAGGCACTATAGGCACTCCATTGGTGGAACGACCAGGTTACCATCCTACACTATAGGCACTCTATTGGTGGAACGACCCGGTTATCATCCTACACTATAGGCACTATAGGCACTCTATTGGTGGAACGACCCGGTTACCATGCTACACTATAGGCACTATAGGCACTCTATTGGTGGAACGACCAGGTTACCATCCTACACTATAGGCACTATAGGCACTCTATTGGTGGATTGACCAGGTTATCATCCTACACTATAGACACTATAGGCACTCTATTGGTGGAATGACCCGGTTACCATCCTACACTATAGACACTATAGGCACTCTATTGGTGGAACGACCAGGTTATCATCCTACACTATAGACACTATAGGCACTCTATTGTTGGAATGACCCGGTTACCATCCTACACTATAGGCACTATAGGCACTCTATTGGTGGAACGACCAGGTTATCATCCTACACTATAGGCACTATAGGCACTCTATTGGTGGAACGACCAGGTTACCATGCTACACTATAGGCACTATAGGCACTCTATTGGTGGAACGACCAGGTTACCATCCAACACTATAGGCACTATAGGCACTCTATTGGTGGAACGACCAGGTTATCATCCTACACTATAGACACTATAGGCACTCTATTGGTGGAATGACCCGGTTACCATCCTACACTATAGGCACTATAGGCACTCTATTGGTGGAACGACCAGGTTACCATCCTACACTATAGGCACTATAGGCACTCTATTGGTGGAATGACCAGGTTACCATCCTACACTATAGGCAATCTATTGGTGTAACGACACGGTTACCATCCTACACTATAGGCACTCTATTGGTGGAGCGACCAGGTTATCATCCTACACTATAGGCACTCTATTGGTGTAACGACCTGGTTACCATCCTACACTATAGGCACTATAGGCACTCTATTGGTGGAACAACCCGGTTACCATCCTACACTATAGGCACTCTATTGGTGGAACGACCCGATTATCAACCTACACTATAGGCAATATAGGCACTCCATTGGTGGAACGACCCGGTTACCATCCTACACTATAGGCACTATAGGCACTCTATTGGTGGAACGACCCGGTTATCATCCTACACTATAGCCACTCTATTGGTGGAACGACCCGGTTATCATCCTACACTATAGGCACTCTATTGGTGGAAAGACCAGGTTATCATCCTACACTATAGGCACTATAGGCACTCTATTGGTGGAGCGACCAGGTTATCATCCTACACTATAGGCACTCTATTGGTGGAACGACCAGGTTATCATCCTACACTATAGGCACTATAGGCACTCCATTGGTGGAACGACCCGGTTACCATCCAACACTATAGGCACTCTATTGGTGGAACGACCCGGTTATCATCCTACACTATAGCCACTCTATTGGTGGAACGACCCAGTTATCATCCTACACTATAGGCACTCTATTGGTGGATCGACCAGGTTATCATCATACACTATAGGCACTCTATTGGTGGAACGACCCGGTTATCATCCTACACTATAGGCACTCTATTGGTGGAACGACCCGGTTATCATCCTACACTATAGGCACTCTATTGGTGGAACGACCCGGTTATCATCCTACACTATAGGCACTATAGGCACTCTATTGGTGGAACGACCAGGTTATCATCCTACACTATAGGCATTCTATTGGTGGATGACCCGGTTATCATCCTACACTATAGGCACTCTATTGGTGTAACAACCCGGTTATCATCCTACACTATAGGCACTCTATTGGTGTAACGACCCGGTTACCATCCTACACTATAGGCACTATAGGCATTCTATTGGTGGATGACCCGGTTATCATCCTACACTATAGGCACTATAGGCACTCTGTTGGTGGAACGACCCGGTTACCATCCGGCAATATAGGCATTATAGGCACTCTATTGGTGGAACGACCAGGTTACCATCCTACATTATAGGTAATCTATTGGTGTAACGACCTGGTTATCATCCTACACTATAGGCATTCTATTGGTGTAACGACCCGGTTACCATCCTACACTATAGGCACTCTATTGGTGGAACAACCCGGTTATCATCCTACACTATAGGCACTCTATTGGTGTAACGACCCAGTTACCATCCTACACTATAGGCACTCTATTGGTGGAATGACCCGGTTATCATCCTACACTATAGACACTATAGGCACTCTATTGGTGGAATGACCCGGTTACCATCCTACACTATAGACACTATAGGCACTCTAATTGGTGGAACGACCAGGTTATCATCCTACACTATAGACACTATAGGCACTCTATTGGTGGAATGACCCGGTTACCATCCTACACTATAGGCACTATAGGCACTCTATTGGTGGAACGACCAGGTTATCATCCTACACTATAGGCACTATAGGCACTCTATTGGTGGAACGACCAGGTTACCATGCTACACTATAGGCACTATAGGCACTCTATTGGTGGAACGACCAGGTTACCATCCTACACTATAGGCACTATAGGCACTCTATTGGTGGAACGACCAGGTTATCATCCTACACTATAGACACTATAGGCACTCTATTGGTGGAATGACCCGGTTACCATCCTACACTATAGGCACTATAGGCACTCTATTGGTGGAACGACCAGGTTACCATCCTACACTATAGGCACTATAGGCACTCTATTGGTGGAATGACCAGGTTACCATCCTACACTATAGGCAATCTATTGGTGTAACGACACGGTTACCATCCTACACTATAGGCACTCTATTGGTGGAGCAACCAGGTTATCATCCTACACTATAGGCACTCTATTGGTGTAACGACCTGGTTACCATCCTACACTATAGGCACTATAGGCACTCTATTGGTGGAACAACCCGGTTACCATCCTACACTATAGGCACTCTATTGGTGGAACGACCCGATTATCAACCTACACTATAGGCACTATAGGCACTCCATTGGTGGAACGACCCGGTTACCATCCTACACTATAGGCACTATAGGCACTCTATTGGTGGAACCACCAGGTTATCATCCTACACTATAGGCACTCTATTGGTGGAACGACCCGGTTATCATCCTACACTATAGCCACTCTATTGGTGGAACGACCCGGTTATCATCCTACACTATAGGCACTCTATTGGTGGAACGACCAGGTTATCATCCTACACTATAGGCACTATAGGCACTCTATTGGTGGAGCGACCAGGTTATCATCCTACACTATAGGCACTCTATTGGTGGAACGACCAGGTTATCATCCTACACTATAGGCACTATAGGCACTCCATTGGTGGAACGACCCGGTTACCATCCTACACTATAGGCACTCTATTGGTGGAACGACCCGGTTATCATCCTACACTATAGCCACTCTATTGGTGGAACGACCCAGTTTTCATCCTACACTATAGGCACTCTATTGGTGGAACGACCAGGTTATCATTACATTTACATTTACATTTAAGTCATTTAGCAGACGCTCTTATCCAGAGCGACTTACAAATTGGAAAGTTCATACATATTCATACTGGTCCCCCCGTGGGAATTGAACCCTGGTCCCCCCGTGGGAATTGAACCCACAACCCTGGCGTTGCAAGCGCCATGCTCTACCAACTGAGCCACACGGGACCACATCATCATACACTATAGGCACTCTATTGGTGGAACGACCCGGTTATCATCCTACACTATAGGCACTCTATTGGTGGAACGACCAGGTTACCATCCTACACTATAGGCAATCTATTGGTGTAACGACCCGGTTATCGTCCTACACTATAGGCACTATAGGCACTCCATTGGTGGAACGACCCGGTTACCATCCTACACTCTAGGCACTCTATTGGTGGAACGACCCGGTTATCATCCTACACTATAGCCACTCTATTGGTGGAACGACCCGGTTATCATCCTACACTATAGGCACTATAGGCACTCTATTGGTGGAACGACCAGGTTATCATCCTACACTATAGGCACTCTATTGGTGGAACGACCAGGTTATCATCCTACACTATAGGCACTATAGGCACTCCATTGGTGGAACGACCCGGTTACCATCCTACACTATAGGCACTCTATTGGTGGAACGACCCGGTTATCATCCTACACTATAGCCACTCTATTGGTGGAACGACCCAGTTATCATCCTACACTATAGGCACTCTATTGGTGGAACGACCAGGTTATCATCATACACTATAGGCACTCTATTGGTGGAACGACCCGGTTATCATCCTACACTATAGGCACTCTATTGGTGGAACGACCAGGTTACCATCCTACACTATAGGCAATCTATTGGTGTAACGACCCGGTGTAACGATTGGTGTAACGATCCTACACTCCATTGGTGGAACGACCCGGTTACCATCCTACACTCTAGGCACTCTATTGGTGGAACGACCCGGTTATCATCCTACACTATAGCCACTCTATTGGTGGAACGACCCGGTTATCATCCTACACTATAGGCACTATAGGCACTCTATTGGTGGAACGACCAGGTTATCATCCTACACTATAGGCACTCTATTGGCTGAACGACCAGGTTACCATCCTACACTATAGGCAATCTATTGGTGTAACGACCCGGTTATCATCCTACACTATAGGCATTCTATTGGTGTAACGACCCGGTTACCATCCTACACTATAGACACTCTATTGGTGGAACAACCCGGTTATCATCCTACACTATAGGCACTCTATTGGTGTAACGACCCAGTTACCATCCTACACTATAGGCACTCTATTGGTGGAACGACCCGGTTATCATCCTACACTATAGGCACTATAGGCACTCTATTGGTGGAACGACCAGGTTATCATCCTACACTATAGGCACTATAGGCACTCCATTGGTGGAACGACCAGGTTACCATCCTACACTATAGGCACTCTATTGGTGGAACGACCCGGTTATCATCCTACACTATAGGCACTATAGGCACTCTATTGGTGGAACGACCCGGTTACCATGCTACACTATAGGCACTATAGGCACTCTATTGGTGGAACGACCAGGTTACCATCCTACACTATAGGCACTATAGGCACTCTATTGGTGGAACGACCAGGTTATCATCCTACACTATAGGCACTATAGGCACTCTATTGGTGGAACGACCCGGTTACCATGCTACACTATAGGCACTATAGGCACTCTATTGGTGGAACGACCACGTTACCATCCTACACTATAGGCACTATAGGCACTCTATTGGTGGAACGACCAGGTTATCATCCTACACTATAGGCACTCTATTGGTGGAATGACCCGGTTACCATCCTACACTATAGGCACTCTATTGGTGGAGCGACCAGGTTATCATCCTACACTATAGGCACTCTATTGGTGTAACGACCTGGTTACCATCCTACACTATAGGCACTATAGGCACTCTATTGGTGGAACAACCCGGTTACCATGCTACACTATAGGCACTCTATTGGTGGAATGACCCGATTATCAACCTACACTATAGGAACTATAGGCACTCCATTGGTGGAACGACCCGGTTACCATCCTACACTATAGGCACTATAGGCACTCTATTGGTGGAACCACCAGGTTATCATCCTACACTATAGGCACTCTATTGGTGGAACGACCCGGTTATCATCCTACACTATAGCCACTCTATTGGTGGAACGACCCGGTTATCATCCTACACTATAGGCACTCTATTGGTGGAACGACCAGGTTATCATCCTACACTATAGGCACTATAGGCACTCTATTGGTGGAGCGACCAGGTTATCATCCTACACTATAGGCACTATAGGCACTCTATTGGTGGAATGACCAGGTTACCATCCTACACTATAGGCAATCTATTGGTGTAACGACACGGTTACCATCCTAAATTATGTAGGAGAAAAGAGAGGGGAGGTAGAGGAGATGAGTGACATTAAACTTTAGAGAGAGAGAAGAGGGAGGGAGAGAGAGAATAGAGGTGACATTTACTGTAGAGAGAGAGAGGGAGAGAGAAGAGAGGTGACGTTAACTGGAGAGAGAGAGCTAACATTAACTGAAGAGAGAGAAAGAGTGAGAGAGAGTGTGAGAGAGAGAGAGGGATACATTAACTGGAGAAAGAAGAGAGATGACATTAACTGGAGAGAGAGAAGAGAGATGACATTAACGGGAGAAAGAAGAGAGAAGAGAGATGACATTAACGGGAGAGAGAGAAGAGAGATGACATTAACGGGAGAGAGAGAGAGAGACAGGGAGAGAGAGAGAAGAGAGTTGACATTAAATGGCTAGCGAGAGAGGGAGGGAGAGAGAAGTGAGGTGACATTAACTGTAGAGAGAGAGCAAGAGAGGGAGGGAGAGAGAGAAGAGAGGTGACATTTACTGGAGTGAGAGAGAGAGAGAGAGCTAACATTAACTGAAGAGAGAAAGAGTGAGAGAGAGTGCAAGAGAGAGAGAGAGATCAGGGATATAGACCAAAGTTCTCAATTGGTACAAAATATGTAGAGTACTGCACACACTACAATTACTTAGGTTTAAAAATAAGCTCAACAGGACACCTTAATGAGTCAGTGAATGACCTGAGAGAGAAAGCATGCAGGGCATTCTACGCCATTAAAAAAACAAATTAAAATTGAAATACCTAACATTTGGCTAAAACTAATTGAATGTGTCATTGAAGTAATTGCACTATATGGCAGCGAGGTGTGGGGTCCACTTGCAAAACAAGATTTCACCAAATGGGACAAACACCCCATTGAAACCCTGCATGCAGAGTTCTGTAAGATTCTCCTACATGTCCAGAGGAAAACTACAAACAATGCATGCAGGGCAGAATTAGGCCAATATCCACTAATAATAAAAACTCAAAAAAGAGCAATTCAGTTTTGGAAACATCTCAAATACAGTGATCCCCTCTCATATCATTACCAAGCCCTGCAATGCCAAGAGCTGAGCAAAGCAAATAGTCCCCTCATCCAGCTGGTCCTGGAGCTGAGTTCACAAACCTGGTCTACTAACACACTGAAGCCTCAGGACCAGAACATCCAATCAGAATAATATACAATCAAAACAAAACTACATTGCTTATTGGGAAACACAAGCACAAAGCAAAATGCAGTGCTATCTGGCCCTAAATCGACAGTACACCATGGCA